>NC_056737.1:1427265894-1427301901 GCF_019279795.1 Protopterus annectens
ATGAGTGCCTGGAGTTGAGCAGCGCTTTAACATGCTGCAACCGTGTGCCCGTAGCTGAGCTGAGCATAATATGCATGCTGACAGCCAAATGACACGTAAACCAGCTGCAACCTACCCCAAGGAGTTGCAAGGACTGCGCCAACAAGCTTACTGGCGGGCAACGTTGAGCAAGCTGTATCAAAACTGCCTTTACACAGACACACCTCCTAGCCTGTGTAGACAGTCATAAAATAAAAAAAGCAATGGCCAGGCTCAAACCCAGGATAACATGCACCATAGTCAAAGTACTGAACCACTAAGCCATGACAGTTGCAGTGAGAAATGCAGTATTAGCATATATATAGGAATGAATGTAAAGAGAAGCATGACAAAGCAGGTTTTGTGAAGTTGATACATTTCCAAAATGGCTAATCACAGATAAGTGTGGGAAAAATGGCATATATAAGCCCCATAGGCGGGAATACACAGCATAACTGATTGTGGAACCTATTTGCAGTCAGGATGTCAGGTGTAGGAGAGGGTAGTTGCTTCCGAGCACAGAGGTGGGGTATTGAGAAGTCCAAATATATGGTTTGGCTCCTTGTCCACGATCATGAGGCTCAACTCATGCAGGGCCAGGTCCTATGGGGAGCGTACAAGGCTGAGGCATGGGACCGGATGGCACATGATCTCACCAGTGCCACAGGAATACAAAGGACTGGTGAACAGGTCTGTCACCACCATGCGGACCTGAAGAGACAAAAGCAGGACCAGCTGAACCGTTGGATCCAGGAGGCCCGGCAAATGCCCAATGCCCCACTACTGAGTAAGTTCCATGTAATTATGTATGTATGAAATTATCCTAGCTGATATTATGGAGATGTATATTCCAATATTACTTCATTTATATTACAGCTGCAGGTGTGCGTTTCTATGCAATCGTCGAGTTTATGCTGATAGGCTGGAAAGTGCGGTTGCCACCAGGTAGGTTAGTAATTATTTCCTGTAACTGTTATGCAGTAAAAATATAAGTGGGGACAGCTTGTAAAGAGTTCAGTCTAGTCACTTATTAATAAAGTTCAAGTAACAGTGTAAGAGAGATTCTGCAAGTACTGTGTGATTAGATAAGTGATGCAGCCTGTAATCCAGAAATAAAATGAAACAAGTCTGAAATAGAGATGTTCCACCTTGTATTGTAATAATAGTAGATAACCTGCTGCAGGCTGCAAATTACAGCTACACAAGTTGAGTACAAACACATGTGTGCATGTACATCCCCGCTTAAAATCTGATACATCACACAATTGAGTCTGTTGAAAGGATTGTTGTAACCAAGTAAAACATGTTCATAAAGCCTAGAATTAAGTACCATCCTGAATTGTAAAAATAAAACAAGTGAGAGTGTGAGAAAGAGGTATGAATCCACCAAGAAAATTGTAATAACTCCTGAATAAAGTATACTGCAGTCAGTACATAATGAAATGAATGAGACAGACACAACCAAAGAGTGAAATGTGTGTAATAAAGTACTGAAGCTGGAATGTCTGTCCCACAATTTGGAGATGTTGCTGTACCCTTGCAATATGGAGATAGTAAGGTTGTATGAAATACCAAACATCCACAGTTGTCTAGAACCATATAAATCAAATGTAGCAGGATGCTGTAGCTGAACAGAGCCAGATATGAACGTGTATGAATAAAAATGCAATGTATATTAATGTAGCAGTAACATTCCCATCACCAACATACCTACGGTTACATATAGGAATCTGTAGTAAGACCTGTAGGGTATATATATCTGCAGCTACTAGAAATGTACAGCATATGTATAGGTATTTGAAGTTGTTAATGAAATATTTCTTCACCCTACCCTATATTCATAAATAATCCATTCCACATCAAATGGGTATGTGTATTCACAATTAATTCCTCTGGACATTTGTCCTGTTGGTTCATACATATTTGCATGTATGTTGATGCATGTGCCCTGTTGACATATCCAAACCTGATGGCCTGTTGCCATCAATCAACCCTGCATGCTGTTGGATTGTGTACTGTTGTTCAAATTATACATGTGTTATGCTTGCTGTTCAATGTTTGGAATTTATGGGTGTTTGGTTAATGGGAATACTAATGCATGCTGTTACAACTAATTTTGAATGGTATTGTTTGTTACTAACCCAAAATGTCATAAAATATTGCTAAACATAGGACGACAGGGAAGGCGGGTTCCAGCGGACCCACCTCTCCTACCTCAGCTGGCAAGTGCACCTGGCACTAGTGCCCAGGCTGGACCCTCTTTCGGTGACCCTGTGCCACCTTCAGGTGGAAGCGCTGCAGGGGATGGGGCTCATCCCCCCTCTACAAGCGTGGCCAGAGGAGACCGTCCACTCACCCTCCGTAGTGTCCGGTCTGTGGTGCGTAGGGAGATCAGGCAGTCTGTGCTTGAACCCCTACACCAGCTTGAGGCACGGGTGGCACAACTCACAGGCGTGCCTGCTGCCCATCCTACACAGCCCCCAGCACAGCCCCGTCCTGGGCAGTGAAGGCGCAGTGGCAACTGCCCCTGGGTGAGGATCTCAGTTCCACTGTTGCCATCTATGGGCTCATGGGCTCGCGATATCTAAACATCCGTCCCCGTCAATTGTGTTCCCCCTCACATGTGTGATACTCCGTCCCTGTATGCGTCTTGTTTGTCTTGTCTGTTAACCTCCCCTACCTACCTCCCCACATATACCTACTTCCTGTACCTGACATTCCACTCTCACCTGAAAAAAAAAAGGCACTCTGTTCCCGCAAAAAAAATACGCCCCATACATAGCTGCCCATTTCGCAGACATGTCTGCTGAACATGTGAACTGGTAATTACAATTGGCTGTACAACAAATTTTGTTGTCCTCACCCCTCTCTCAGGGATGGAAGGTTTCAAATTTCACACCAAATTACACATGTATGCACAGCTGTTGCTGATAAAGAAATGGGCAGCTATGGGCCTTTCCTACACCCTTCCTGCAAATCCCGAGCTTGTTTTCCTACTGTCCTACCCTCTTTGTGCCCCTTTTTTCACCACTTTCCTGTCTCCCCATTTTCATTTCTTTCAAAGAAATTAGCACGGGTGTGCGCAAGAGTAAGCACTGTTAAGCAGTTGTAAGTGGGTATGCACTTGTGTGCGCTTAGCTAAGCATGTGTGCACAAAGCTAAGCAGCACTGCGCATGCTTGAGCTCCATGCAAAGCAGCGCTAACCCGCTTACAACTGCTTAAAAGTGCCTTAGTCACTCTGAATGACAAGGCCTATAGTCTGCTCAGAAGCAAAATAAAATCCCACTGTCAGTCTTGAACCCAGGACCTTGGGAACACTAGTCTGCATGACTTACCACTAAGCCATGACTGCTATACAAGAACATTGTGCTGAAAGCAATATATCATGAAATAGTAGGAATGAATGTAAAGGGAATATAGGAAGGCTATTACACAAAGCATTTCATGTATCTTTACTGGCAATTCATGTGGATTTGTATAACATTAGTGTGGGAAGAGAAACAGGTAGCTAGTAGGTAATAATGTGACAGTAGCAACTTGCAAGCCACACACACTATCAGAGCAGGATAAACACCGCCATATTTGAATAGGTAAGAGGCCAGACCTAGCAACTGTGACTGATTTACAGGGATGTCCCTGATTTGAAAACAAATGTTAACTGTGCCCCACTGACTCCCTGTGAAATGTACTACCAGTAGGCATAAAGGTGTTTCAACCCATTTAAATAACTATCAATTACTGAAAGTATGCACTACTTCCATGTCAGAAATGGTGTAGTAATACATATGCTCAAAATACCCCACAGTCACAACTGCAGAATATCTGAAAAATATCACGGGTGTATCCCACTGATATGTGCCATTCCCTGAGGCTGATAAAAGATACACCTGAGAGTATCTGAAGCCTGAACAACACAGCCTGAAATATGAGAGACATACCAACCTTTACACTCACAGAACAGTGTCCACAGCATACCAGCATGGTCCCCACCTTGACAATCTGAAAGGGCTACGCCTACCTCACATAACATTTTATAGCACTGACCTGAAATCACAGTGAAAACTGCAATCACCACACAGTAGGCTGCATGTAATTAGTAAATGTTGGCTAACAATTGGTGCAGAGGCCATCACATGCACATGTGCAGATACCTACAAAAGCATCCTGTACTCCCAGTCCACACATGCAATACTTTCATTGCACCATCTGGAGGGAGAGACAGAGAGAGAGAGAGAGAGAGAGAGATAAAAAAAAAAACTAAAACAACAAAAAAAAAACAGATAAACAGAAACTGACACTGCCAAAACAAACATCAACTGGCAAGATAAGCAGCAGCAGGCCAGCAAGCAGCAAGCCAGCACAAACAGCAGTAACAAACAAAGGTAATGTAAACAAATAATCTAATAGTCTACATACTGTGAACCCTCCATATGTGTTAGCAGTCTGTATCTATATATATGAAGATGTGCATAGGACAGGGGACATACTGCAGCTGTTAGTGAAGGATGGACATACATATGGATGTGAAGGTTGCTATGTGCACATGTCAGTGTAGGTTGTAGTGCAACATACAATGTAGGTTGTACAGTAATGGATGTTTAGCAGTATGATAGTGTGTGTATACATATGTGTAAATAAAAAGGTATAAATATATATATATATATATATATATATATATATATATATATATATATTATATGTATACGTATGTATATAGTATGTGTGTATATATATATATATATATATATATATATATATATATATATATATACTATGCATATATGTATACATAGATAGAGAAGGATGTAGAAATAGATAGACATATATAGATAGAATATGTATATACATATATATGTAATAGACACATACATATGTAGATATATGTAGATACATACACATATACAGACAGATATGACTGTCTACAGATATGTATGTATATGACTATCTCTCTCTCTCTCTCTCTACATCTATATATATATATATTTATATATATATATATATATATATATATATATATATATATATATATAGATAGATATATATATATATATATACATATATATATATATATATATATATATATATATATACTGAGCGAGGTACGTGTGGAGATGTATTGCAACAGGTGCCTGGTGACAAAGGCATGGGCTGAATGTACCATACCCCATTCCAAAACACTTACACCACTAACCACCACATATGTGGTTGCCTGCCTACTACTGCATGTGTCAGGAGGGAACATGGGCAACAAGTGTACAATAGCTTCCCCACTGATATTCACAGTGGCACACTAGTCTTGTAATACCTGTACATGGTATGTGTCAGCAGACATGGTGTGTCAGCTATGGAAATGTAGGTCACTGTACCCCTCTACACCTCACAATGCCCTACACGGAATGTACCTCCCATGACAGCTACAGAAATGGAGAAGGACACAGTCATACCTAACAAACTGTGACAATGCACTCAAACACATTACCTGTGCAGAGTGACTGACAAGACCACAGAGCGTCCTCATACTACCTACACAGAGGTTACCACTGCTGGATATACATAGTTAAGTCACACCCATGACAGTTGTCCAACAACCATGGTAACACCTCACAACATCCACAGCCTAAATGACCTATGTCTGTCATCCTTGTCACCGCAGTAAAGAGCACATGGTGGAGGCACAGGTTCCTACCGACAAATAAGACATACCCTGGAGTAAACCACACAGCATTAAGAAGCAAGGCTCCCCATTAATAGATGTCAGACATACCCCTGCTGAATGCTATGCAGATAGATAATATGCCATATGAGTCACCCTGTATAACTGTTTGACAGGAGCAAGTATGATCACATCACATGTGTCACAAGGGGCAGGGTAGCATAGCAGTATGCTGCTGTAGGCCCAGGGCCAATAGCATACTACCTACCTAAGACACACTGCACACACACGTACTCATTGCAAACCAACTATGTGAGGTGGAATGAGTGTGCCACTGACTGTGTGCATGTTCTGTAATGGTGTGATTGCTCAGCATGACTGTCTGTCTGTCATGGTAGTCTATGTCCTTGGTGTGAGGCCAGAGACAGATGTGTGAGGTATTGGGATACAAACATACTACATTGCCAGATGTTGTGCTGTAATTCCCTGTATGTGACTGCGGTGCAGGTAGGGTTATGGCAACAAAGAGTAGGGTGCATTACCAGTGAAATATGTAAAGTGCATTGCATGCAGTGCATGGGATGATAATGTTCCCCATACAGTACCATTTTACAAACCCCCAGTATGAGGTTGTGCATTGGACCTGAAACAGTGTGCTGACTGCTGGAGTATACTAGTTTGTTGTATGGAGTGTGCCAGGTACTGTCACACAGTTGTAGGCTGAGCACTGATATGTGGTCATTTACATGTGTATCCCCCAATAGACAGACAGATGCTATATATGGAAGTTCAGTGATATCACTACAGTATAGTATTATGTGTGCCATATCACTTGCTGACATATTTTTCTTTTCCTTCCAGGGCAATGGTGCACCAGCGCAACCCTACCTACTCTGCTGCAGAGGAAGAGGAGATACACCAGAGCCTGGTGTGGGATTTTGCAGCACTCTTTTCCCGCACCAGCCAGAACCAGCAGGAAAGGGCTGCACTGTGGCAAGACCTGGTCCGTCGGGTAAATGACATAGGCATGCATAACCGGACATATGAGCAGGTACGCCATCACTGCAGTGATTTAATTAGAAATGTCCGTCAGCATGCGTCTGATATCCACAGGCAACAGCTTGCCACAGGTGGTGGGGTGGCTATACATCCCCCCCTCACCAGACTGGAGGGGCTCCTCCTAAGTGTTGTGGCTCCAGCCCAACAGCAACAACAGCAGCACACATGCATAATGATGGTGGCTGGAGCCACCCAGCATTAGGACTTGGAGCGTGCAGGTAACATGCCATATGTATAGTTGACTGTTCTGTACACTGGTAGTTTATGCATGTGTGAGGTGTGTCCTGTGTTTGTAGCTGTTATCCTGGTAATTATTGTGCAAGAGTGATATTCTCAATATCAGCAGTAGACCTGTGAAAGCCAACTGTTGTATTACTGAACTGTATCATACTCACAGTATCAATGGCATAGTTGTGCCCACTGACAAATGTCTTATTTGTGCAGGTCCCTCTGGTGTAACAGCAAGGCAGCCAGTCCATGCTGGCGAGTGTGTAATAACAATACCTTTAATACTCTTGATATTAATAGTAATAATAGCCTCAAACAGTATTGCTATGTGTTTGATTGCAGGTGTGTTTGTGTGTGTGTTGGTATCTCATATACTGAGGAGTGTGCATGTGTGCATGTGCACCTGTGTGCATGTGTGCATGTGCACCTGTGTGCATGTGTGCATGTGTGCCTGTGTGTATCTGTGGTAACATTGTGTACACATTGTAAACTGTGTTTCCTGTCTTCCTCCCACAGGTTCTGGTGCTGCTCTGGTGTTATGCAGCAGGGAACCTGAATCAGCTGCTGGGGATAGTGATAATGATGATACCTGTGTAATGGCACAGGGAGGTGTGCCAGGGTCCGTTGTTGGTCAGCCAATCGACAGTACACATTGTTTGGTACACCCATAGTCATTACCATAGTGTAATGTCTGCACATCTTTGCATACTGGTGGTAAGGCTGTAAACAGAAGGCCACCTACATAGGTAGCACAGGGGATAAGAAAATGGAAGTAATGATACTCAATGATGGACATGTAAACCGCAAGTTGCATGCAGTCCACACCCAACTCTGCATGGAGGATGTTGATATCAGTGCAGTAATACACAACAGGTTCAAGACTCCCATGAGCACCCTAGCACTACCAGGTTACACCTCATACCATGCTTGACAGACCCAAAACACAGAACTAACTATGACAGGAAGGTGAGTCTCATTAAATGTCAAGGATACTGTGGTGGCGGGACAGGTAGCATACATCCTACTAAGTTGGGAACTGCTGATTGAGGGCTCAATGTCTATTATTCTAAATGTGTATTAGTTCAGGTTTAAGCGCTTGGGTTTCAGGCCAGTTATTTTACATTATGAAGGTACATGGTCTGTACACTTGTGGGAGGAGAGGCTGGACCCTGCCCATCTGACCTGTGAATGTCTGGGTAAAGGCTTATTGTGCCTGCATATTTGCACTGTTTCCTAGTGGAAGTGGTACACCTTGTTTGCTAAAGCATAGACTAGATCCAGGCCTGCTGAATGTAGCTTTGTATGTATGCTTGTTTGCTTATTTCCCTGAAACACTGATTCCACCTGAAATGCAGCTTTACAGCACCTCTGTGGATCCCTAGTGACATCTGTATTGCTTACTATACTTATTTCCATGTTTCACTTGACAGAAAGTCACTGTTTGTCATGTTTGCATGTAAGTTGCCTGTAACACATTGCATATGAGTTACCTGGCACTTTCTCACTAAAGCATTTCTATATGCCAGCACTAACTAATTAAAAGCACTACACCCTCACAAACTCACCTTGTGTACCTTGTTCCCCATTGGCCCTTTGTGTTGTTAATTATGAAGGAATTCCCAATACTATTCTAGCATGTCCAAAGGTCAGTTGTCAATCTCCTCACTGGTCCAGATGGTGAATCTGTGAATCATGAGGCAATGTTACAACTGCCTCATGTACACAGACAACCCTCTCCCCTTCCCATAAACTTCCAACACATGTGAGAGATGCAACCACATAACCAAACTGGAGGCTAAGCTCTCTCAACTCAGTACTGGCAAAACCTGTGAGGTGGAGAAGGAAACTACAGTCACTACAATACCAGTCTCACATTGGATTACCACAACAGCTATCCAAACACATAAACACACAGAAACATACTTGGAGTCTCAATATAACATCCTGCCTAAGCAGCAGACACCTCCAAAACAGACACACACGCAAACGCTACGCCAGAACGCAACACGTGCTACACATAGCTCACAAAGCCAGTGTGCCAAACAGTCACAGCCAGTAAGGCTAAACAACACACCTGATACACTTGTAATAGGTACCTCTATCGTCAGGTACACTGAGGTCCCGCTCACCAGGCCGAACAAGGAGAAGGTCACGGTGAGATGCCTGTTGGGCACTATGATCCACCACATAACACAAGCACACAGGTCACTCCAAGGCATGTACAAATATGACTCAGTCATTGTCCGTGCCAGTGTGAATGACCTGAGACGTACCTCCCTGGACTACATGATAGGAGACATAGAGGGGCTCTCTGAGCATGTGGCACAGGCTAGTATGACCCTGACCTTGAGTAGCATCTTACCCTCACCAGGAATGCTGCCACAATATGGAGACAGGATGATCCATTTCAACAATTGGCTTATGTGTCAGTGTCATTCAAATGGGGTTCCAATGCCTGTCAGCGTGGGATGACATGCTTGACAAGCCACGATGCTTTGCTAGGGACGGCTTGCACCTGTCACCCATGGGCATTTGGATATTGGCAAAGGCTCTTGCTACACACATAGTGTTTTTTTTAGGCAAGGCTCAAAAGACAAAAGCCACCTCCATAGGTATCACAAGGGATAGGACACTAATAGTAATGCTACTCAAAGCCAGCAGTGTAAACCTCAAGATGCATGCACTGGAAACTGCCCTTAGCATGGAGAACATCAATATCTGTGCAGTAACAGAATCCTGGTTCAAGGCTCCCAAGTGCACCCCAGCACTGCCAGGTTATACCTCATACCATGCTTGTCGTCCCCTAAACTTGCACTGAACCAGAACAGGAGGGGGAGTATCCAAATTCATCAAAGATACACACACCTCCAGGTTGGTGGCACAGCACAAAGCATCAGAGACTATCCATGTGCAACTAACAGTGGGTAAGACTGCCTTCAAGTTCATAGCCTGGCACACACCACCCTCCCATACCCAGGAATCCCACTTGGCCTTCCTGACAACACTGGAAATATGAAGGTCTCTGCAAACACCATTATATTGGTGGACTGCAACTACCCAAACATAGAGTGGGAGCATTACTCTAGCTCCAACACCCTAGCTCAAAGGTTCCTGGCATTTATACACTCAATTGCTATGGAACAACTTGTTACCACTCCCACAAGAGGGGAAAACATGCTGCACTTGATCATCAACAACATGTGGACTATATGCTCCAGACCAGACGTGTATCCCTCACTGGTAAGATGACACCATATACTTCTCTCGCTGTATATTCACATACCAAATGCAGCCCCTGCACAGAAAACCACAATCATACAGTTGTGTAATGCAAATTCCATGTATTCACATGAGGCAGGCTTCAGACATGGGAACTATTTAAGGTCACAGGTACATATTTCTATGTGGCACACACATACCTCATGTGTGCATTGACATTACTGATATAATATATGTCATACGATATTAGGTACAACACCCCACACACATGGACAAACTGTGTGACAAAAAACACACATGGCGTTTGTAGGATTCAAACCCCTACCCAACTATGTTATGACATCTTTGTGAGAGACGCAGTAGCAGAGCACGCTGGGAGGTTTCTCTTCTCCTGCTGTACTTATAGGGTGCTGACATCATCAGTGTTTAGAAGGTGGAATGTGCATCATGTGGTGTGTTCTTCCAGTTGACAAAAGGGACATTTCTCTTTCACATAGAATTGCACACACCCTAGCTCAAAGGTTCCTGGCATTTATACACTCAATTGCTATGGAACAACTTGTTACCACCCCACAAGAGGGAAAACATGCTGCACCTGATCATCAACAACATGTGGACTATATGCTCCAGACCAGACGCGTATCCCTCGCTGGTAAGATGACACCATATACTTCTCTCACTGTATATTCACATACCAAATGCAGCCCCTGTACAGAAAAACCACAATCATACAGTTGTGTAATGCAAATTCCATGTATTCACATGAGGCAGCTTCAGACATGGGAACTATTTAAGGTCACAGGTACATATTTCTATGTGGCACACATACCTCATGTGTGCATTGACATTACTGATATAATCATACCGCATTGATATTAGGTACAACACCCCACACACATGGACAAACTGTGTGACAAAAAACACACATGGCGTTTGTATGATTCAAACCACTACCCAACTATGTTATGACATCTCTAGAGAGAAGCAGTAGCAGAGCACGCTGGGAGGTTTTCTTCTTCCTGCTGTACTTATAGGGTGCTGACATCATCAGTGTTTAGAAGGTGGAATGCATCATGTGTTCTTCCAGTTGACAAAAGGGACATTTCTCTTTCACATAGAATTGCACACACCCTAGCTCAAAGGTTCCTGGCATTTATACACTCAATTGCTATGGAACAACTTGTTACCACTCCCACAAGAGGGGAAAACATGCTGCACCTGATCATCAACAACATGTGGACTATATGCTCCAGACCAGACGTATCCTCGCTGGTAAGATGACACCATATACTTCTCTCACTGTATATTCACATACCAAATGCAGCCCCTGTACAGAAAACCACAATCATACAGTTGTGTAATGCAAATTCCATGTATTCACATGAGGCAGGCTTCAGACATGGGAACTATTTAAGGTCACAGGTACATATTTCTATGTGGCACACACATACCTCATGTGTGCATTGACATTACTGATATAATCTATGTTGTACGATATTAGGTACAACACCCCACACACATGGACAAACTGTGTGACAAAAAACACACATGGCGTTTGTAGGATTCAAACCCCTACCCAACTATGTTATGCATTGACGTGAGAGACGCAGTAGCAGAGCATGCTGGGAGGTTTTCTCCTGCTGTACTTATAGGGTGCTGACATCATCAGTGTTTAGAAGGTGGAATGTGCATCATGTGGTGTGTTCTTCCAGTTGACAAAAGGGACATTTCTCTTTCACATAGAATTGCACACACCCTAGCTCAAAGGTTCCTGGTATTTATACACTCAATTGCTATGGAACAACTTGTTACCACTCCCACAAGAGGGGAAAACATGCTGCACCTGATCATCAACAACATGTGGACTATATGCTCCAGACCAGACGTATCCTCGCTGGTAAGATGACACCATATACTTCTCTCACTGTATATTCACATACCAAATGCAGCCCCTGTACAGAAAACCACAATCATACAGTTGTGTAATGCAAATTCCACGTATTCACATGAGGCAGGCTTCAGACATGGGAACTGTTTAAGGTCATAGGTACATATTTATGTGGCACACACATACCTCATGTGTGCATTGACATTACTGATATAATCTATGTCGCATTTATATTAGGTACAACACCCACACACATGGACAAACTGTGTGACAAAACACACATGGCGCTTGTAGGATTCAAACCTACCCAACCATGTTATGACACTTAGAGAGACGAGCAGCAGAGCACGCTGGGAGGTTTCTCTTCCTGCTGTACTTCTAGGGTGCTGACATCATCAGTGTTTAGAAGGTGGAATGTGCATCATGTGGTGTGTTCTTCCAGTTGACAAAAGGGACATTTCTCTTTCACATAGAATTGCACACACCCTAATTCCATGTATTCACATGAGGCAGGCTTCAGACATGGGAACTATTTAAGGTCACAGGTACATATTTCTATGTGGCACACACATACCTCATGTGTGCATTGACATTACTGATATAATCTATGTCGTACGATATTAGGTACAACACCCCACACACATGGACAAACTGTGTGACAAAAAACACACATGGCGTTTGTAGGATTCAAACCCCTACCCAACTATGTTATGACACTTGTGAGAGACGCAGTAGCAGAGCACACTGGGAGGTTTCTCTTCTCCTGCTGTACTTATAGGGTGCTGACATCATCAGTGTTTAGAAGGTGGAATGTGCATCATGTGGTGTGTTCTTCCAGTTGACAAAAGGGACATTTCCCTTTCACATAGAATTGCACACCCTAATTCCATGTATTCACATGAGGCAGGCTTCAGACATGGGAACTATTTAAGGTCACAGGTACATATTTCTATGTGGCACACACATACCTCATGTGTGCATTGACATTACTGATATAATCGATGTTGTACGATATTAGGTACAACACCCCACACACATGGACAAACTGTGTGACAAAAAACACACATGGCGTTTGTAGGATTCAAACCCCTACCCAACTATGTTATGACACTTGTGAGAGACGTGCAGCAGAGCACGCTGGGAGGTTTCTCTTCTCCTGCTGTACTTATAGGGTGCTGACATCATCAGTGTTTAGAAGGTGGAATGTGCATCATGTGGTGTGTTCTTCCAGTTGACAAAAGGGACATTTCTCTTTCACATAGAATTGCACACACCCTAACCCCCCCCCAGTCACACATAGAAATACACTAAGCATTTGCAGGATTCAAACCCCTACCTAACTACATTATAACACTTGTGAGCGACGCAGTAGCAGAGCGCGCTATTTGCATTATTGGGAGGTCTCTCTTCTCCTGCTTTACTTATAGGGTACTGACATCATCAGTGTTTAGAAGGTGGAATGTGCATCATGTGGTGTGTTCTTCCAGTTGACAAAAGGGACATTTCTCTTTCACATAGAATTGCACACACCCTAGCTCAAAGGTTCCTGGCATTTATACACTCAATTGCTATGGAACAACTTGTTACCACTCCCACAAGAGGGGAAAACATGCTGCACCTGATCATCAACAACATGTGGACTATATGCTCCAGACCAGACGTGTATCCCTCGCTGGTAAGATGACACCATATACTTCTCTCACTGTATATTCACATACCAAATGCAGCCACTGTACAGAAAACCACAATCATACAGTTGTGTAATGCAAATTCCATGTATTCACATGAGGCAGGCTTCAGACATGGGAACTATTTAAGGTCACAGGTACATATTTCTATGTGGCACACACATACCTCATGTGTGCATTGACATTACTGATATAATCTATGTTGTACGATATTAGGTACAGCACCCCACACACATGGACAAACTGTGTGACAAAAAACACACATGGCGTTTGTATGATTCAAACCACTACCCAACTATGTTATGACACTTGTGAGAGAAGCAGTAGCAGAGCACGCTGGGAGGTTTCTCTTCTCCTGCTGTACTTATAGGGTGCTGACATCATCAGTGTTTAGAAGGTGGAATGTGCATCATGTGGTGTGTTCTTCCAGTTGACAAAAGGGACATTTCTCTTTCACATAGAATTGCACACACCCTAGCTCAAAGGTTCCTGGCATTTATACACTCAATTGCTATGGAACAACTTGTTACCACTCCCACAAGAGGGGAAAACATGCTGCACCTGATCATCAACAACATGTGGACTATATGCTCCAGACCAGACGTGTATCCCTCGCTGGTAAGATGACACCATATACTTCTCTCACTGTATATTCACATACCAAATACAGCCCCTGCACAGAAAACCACAATCATACAGTTGTGTAATGCAAATTCCATGTATTCACATGAGGCAGGCTTCAGACATGGGAACTATTTAAGGTCACAGGTACATATTTCTATGTGGCACACACATACCTCATGTGTGCATTGACATTACTGATATAATCTATGTCGTACGATATTAGGTACAACACCCCACACACATGGACAAACTGTGTGACAAAAAACACACATGGCGTTTGTAGGATTCAAACCCCTACCCAACTATGTTATGACACTTGTGAGAGACGCAGTAGCAGAGCACGCTGGGAGGTTTCTCTTCTCCTGCTGTACTTATAGGGTGCTGACATCATCAGTGTTTAGAAGGTGGAATGTGCATCATGTGGTGTGTTCTTCCAGTTGACAAAAGGGACATTTCTCTTTCACATAGAATTGCACACACCCTAGCTCAAAGGTTCCTGGTATTTATACACTCAATTGCTATGGAACAACTTGTTACCACTCCCACAAGAGGGGAAAACATGCTGCACCTGATCATCAACAACATGTGGACTATATGCTCCAGACCAGACGTGTATCCCTCGCTGGTAAGATGACACCATATACTTCTCTCACTGTATATTCACATACCAAATGCAGCCCCTGCACAGAAAACCACAATCATACAGTTGTGTAATGCAAATTCCACGTATTCACATGAGGCAGGCTTCAGACATGGGAACTGTTTAAGGTCATAGGTACATATTTCTATGTGGCACACACATACCTCATGTGTGCATTGACATTACTGATATAATCTATGTCGTACGATATTAGGTACAACACCCCACACACATGGACAAACTGTGTGACAAAAAACACACATGGCGTTTGTAGGATTCAAACCCCTACCCAACTATGTTATGACACTTGTGAGAGACGCAGTAGCAGAGCACGCTGGGAGGTTTCTCTTCTCCTGCTGTACTTATAGGGTGCTGACATCATCAGTGTTTAGAAGGTGGAATGTGCATCATGTGGTGTGTTCTTCCAGTTGACAAAAGGGACATTTCTCTTTCACATAGAATTGCACACACCCTAATTCCATGTATTCACATGAGGCAGGCTTCAGACATGGGAACTATTTAAGGTCACAGGTACATATTTCTATGTGGCACACACATACCTCATGTGTGCATTGACATTACTGATATAATCTATGTCGTACGATATTAGGTACAACACCCCACACACATGGACAAACTGTGTGACAAAAAACACATGGCTTGTAGGATTCAAACCCCTCACCCAACTATGTTATGACACTTGTGAGAGACGCAGTAGCAGAGCACACTGGGAGGTTTCTCTTCTCCTGCTGTACTTATAGGGTGCTGACATCATCAGTGTTTAGAAGGTGGAATGTGCATCATGTGGTGTGTTCTTCCAGTTGACAAAAGGGACATTTCTCTTTCACATAGAATTGCACACACCCTAATTCCATGTATTCACATGAGGCAGGCTTCAGACATGGGAACTATTTAAGGTCACAGGTACATATTTCTATGTGGCACACACATACCTCATGTGTGCATTGACATTACTGATATAATCGATGTTGTACGATATTAGGTACAACACCCCACACACATGGACAAACTGTGTGACAAAAAACACACATGGCGTTTGTAGGATTCAAACCCCTACCCAACTATGTTATGACACTTGTGAGAGACGCAGTAGCAGAGCACGCTGGGAGGTTTCTCTTCTCCTGCTGTACTTATAGGGTGCTGACATCATCAGTGTTTAGAAGGTGGAATGTGCATCATGTGGTGTGTTCTTCCAGTTGACAAAAGGGACATTTCTCTTTCACATAGAATTGCACACACCCTAACCCCCCCCCAGTCACACATAGAAATACACTAAGCATTTGCAGGATTCAAACCCCTACCTAACTACATTATAACACTTGTGAGCGACGCAGTAGCAGAGCGCGCTATTTGCATTATTGGGAGGTCTCTCTTCTCCTGCTTTACTTATAGGGTACTGACATCATCAGTGTTTAGAAGATGGAATGTGCATCATGTGGTATGTTCTTCTAGTTGACAAAAGGGACATTTCTCTTTCACATAGAATTGCACACACCCTAATCCCCCCCCAATCACACATACACTGAGCATGATTCAAACTCCTACATAGCTAGGTTATGACAGTTGCAAGTGACGCATTAGCAGAGCGCGCTATTCAAATTACTGGGTATCATTTCTGCTCCTGCAATATTTATAGGGTGCTGACATCATTATTTATAAAGAGGTATGTACATCTATTACTATCCGTCAGTAAGGGGGATAGCATATATATGCATTAACTTTGCAGAGGCACAGTAGCCTACTGTACTGTGGAGGCAGACGCCAACTACACTCTGGATAAGCTTATGTATTCCCTAGGGCAAACAGCCTAGTATTGACCTCTACAGCCATATGTTTAATTGTCAAATGCACAATATCTGTTGCTGATGAACTGTTTGTGGGTCTTTATTGCCATAGCTTTCCCTATCTCTATGAACAACTTTTGTATCTGTGGAAGATGTTTGAATATGACAGGGTTCCACTACTTTACTTATGTCTCTGTTGTCATTTAACTGTGTGCACTGGGCAGATTGCTGTATTGTGGGAGGTTCCTGGATTAACACATACAGCTGCCAGATATGCGTGGGCAACTGCTGAACTGAGACATGGCCTAAGTGTGTGAGCATGCCCAGTTCACACTTTACATGGCTTGTTGCCTGACATATGTCTCATTTATCAAAGTGTGCGAGCATGCCCAGTGTGAGCTTTCCATATGTTGAGATCTGTGGTCTACCACATTTGTGGTTGTGTGTGAACTTAATCTATATTTCACATGTACAGTTGTGTGTTGGACGTCATGTTGTGTTCTTACTGCACAACTGATTTGTGTCTGAACCTAACAGGGATTATGCTGTGCCTGCAGGTTTCCATGGGATAGTTTACATACAGTTGTCAACATCCTTTCATACTGACCTAACACTGTACTGTCGTATAGTGTACTGGTTCAGTACTTTCACTGTGGTGGACGGTATCCTCACTTTCAGTCCTATCACTGCTGTAAATATTTATAGTGAGCACACCAGACTGGTTAAGGGACAGTTGTGCAGATATGACCATGTTGCATTTTGTTCAGATATGGACGACTTAGACCAGGATTGTCCAACATTTGTGATGTATTCCACAACTTGGGTGGACATTGACAAACACTAGCTATGTGCCCTAGGCCATATCTAATGCTAGTCAGAGAGTGTTTGTCCTTCAACACACATTTTAACTGGAGTTTTCCATGAATATTTCAAGGCTAGTGTGCTGTGCCTCTGTCTACCCGTGACATACAAGTGATAGCCAGGGTAAACCTACCATCTCCCATCCACTCATCAAGATTCCTCTGGAAGAGAGTCAATGAGGGACTCTCTGGATAACCTGTACTGGGAGTTTACTCGAGTGGAGGGAGCTTCTGGGTTATGGATCAATCAGTACAGCATGTCCTATTTATGTCAGTGCTGGGGTTCAGGCCTGTCATGTGCATAGGTCACTAGCATTCAGATTTTACAAGGTACCACATGTTCATTGATTCCAGCTTGGGCATGACTTTATACATCAGGCATAGATCACCTCTAGCCTATACCTCTAGTATGGCACTGTGTGGAGCTGCAGTTTGTTTAATCAGGCAACACATGGCATCTGTTAGAGCTTTTTGATCCTCCTGGTGAGGTACTTTTGTGGTCTTTACAGTTGATGCAGGTGTCTGCTAAGGTACATCCAACAAGGGCCATTGTACGCAATTGTGAGGCTGATGATGGATGACTGGAGAGGCACAACGACCACCCCTGATCTAGATGTGCATACCTTCATGATTAGGTGGGTATATGGTATGTTTCTGTAACCACTATGGACACATGGTTGTCACATGCAATATATTTATCAACTTGTGTCCCCAGGTCTCTTATTACTCCTATAGTACTTCATGGGTTAACACCTATGTGGCAATTGGTGGGCACATACTGTTTTTCCAAAGGGGATGACTATACACTATTCTGCATTTCGCTTGATGACATGGCTGTGGCACCAGTTGTCTGTTTCTATGTGGCCCTTTTGTAGGATGCTTGTGTCAGCTGGAGGGTCCGATATGGTGGGCAGTTTGTATTCATCTGCAAACCTGTTCAGACACAGTCCTTCCATGTTGGCCTGTACCTATGGGAATTATATACCATACAAGAGAGGTCCCAGGACCGAGCCTTGTGGGATGCCAGGTGTAGCTGGTTTGTAGTCTGACATAGCTGCAGCATTTCTGACCATGTTAGTTCTGTCCTTGAGCTGGTTTGCAACCCATCTACTTGAATAGGGGTTTATATTTAGGCTGGTGAGCTTATCTGTAATGAACAACTGGGGTATTGTATGGAAGGCTTTAGCAAGGTCCAGATAGGCTGTGTGGACCACATTCCCCTCATCAATGGCCTTGGTGCCTGTTTCACATGAGTCAGACATGTTTAAGGGGCAGGATCTTCCCTTAAGAAAGCCACACTGGGTAGGGTCCAATGTCTGTAGGTACCCAATATCGTCATTTCTGGGGTCCATGATGATCCTTTCCATAACTTTGCCGACCAAGCTAGTCAGGGTTCTGGGGTGTTAGTTTGCAGTATCCATTCAGGCACCACCTTTGTGGTGAGGGACCACTATTGCTGTACACTGCTCTTGCACATATCCTGTGGTAAGACTGAGAGTGAGCAGTAGTGCTATTTGGTGTTCCATTCTTCTTAGAGTACTTGTTGGACACAACCCAGGACACCATCTGGTACCATTGATGCTGTGTAGTTTGCTTTGAAGATGCTGGCTGTTACCTCAGCATCTGCAATGTCAGGGTGCCAGCACTCTGCTGGGATAGATATCTGGCAGTTTGGTGGTGGTGGAGAGTTTGCACTGAACCTGTCAGGTTGGATGTTGGCAATGTGGGTTTGGTGTATTGTTTGTGATATTTGAGTAATGCAGAGCATATCTGTGGATTCCCACCAAGGTTCCTACCATCAGTTAAGACAGCGGTGTGATTATCCTTTGTGTCCTGCACAATTTGTATCATCATAGGTTCATAGGTTCATACTAGGCTATCTGCCCTGGGCATGTTTATGCCTAGCCAGACTGTGTGTGGCTTTCGCCACCCCGTGCAATGTGCATATTATGCCCATTTAGGGTTTACATTACTAGAAGTGACACAGAGATGGCCCCCAGTGTAAATCTACAATCTCCCATGCACCCGACAAGATTTCTCTTGAAGACTGTCAGTGTGGAGCTTTGCCTAACATGGACTGGGATTCTGTTCCAGAGTGTAGGGAGCCTCTGGGTTATGAATCTGTCCCTCCAGCACATCCTATTTATTTATGTGTTGAGGGTCAAATCTCTCGCTCTGGTGTCTCTGCTGGATTTGGAGTTTCTGCAGTGGAGCATGTCCATTAGTTCAGGATTGGACATGGCCTTGTACATCAGGCATACATCACCTCTGACTGGGCAGTATGCAACTGAATAGAGCTGGGGTTTCTTCAGCCGGGCAGCAGATGACAAATGTTTGGAACCCTTTATCCTCTTGGTGAGGTACATTTGGGGTCTTTCTAACTGCTGCAGGTGTCAGGTAAGGTACATCCAATATGGGGCATTGTACTCAATTATGGGCCTGATAAGAGAAGAGTATGGGGGCACAATGACCTCTCTTGATCTAGCTGTGCATCCTTTCATGTTAAGGTGGCCAATATAGATGGCCTTCCTAGCCATCTTGGCAATGTGAGTGTCACATGATGGGTTACTGTCCACTTGTGTCCCTAGGTCCCTGATTACTTCTTCCATATGTAATGGATTACCACCTATGTCATAATTTGTGTGTACCTTGTTTGGTATTTGTAGAGACATTCATACTCTGCAGTGTCTTTAGGAAGGCTGAGTGGGGTTCCTGGGTTTGGGAGGGTGGTCTGTAGCAGGCTGCAAACTGTGAGGCGATTTTAGCCGCTGTTACTTGCCCGTGGATAGTCCATGCTGCTTCTTGCTGTGGTACCAACCTAGGGGTGTGGTTATCCTTGACAGTTATTGATAGCCACCCTCCTATTGTAGTTTGTTCCATGTTTTGGGGCTGTAAAGCATGGTATAAGGTGTAACCTGGTAGTGCTAGGGTGCTCTTCTGGCCTTGACCCAGGTATCTGTTACAGAACAGATATCAACATTCTCCATGCTGAGGAGGGTTTGGTCTGCATGCATCTTGCAGTTTAGACTTCTGGCATTGGGTAGCATTACGTCCAGGTTCTTATCCCTTGTGCTACCTATGGAGGTGGGTGTGTGTTTTCAGCCTTACCTATTCAAGGCACAGTGGGGGTGACAACAGCCTTTGCCAGTATCCACACAGCCAGGAGTGATTGGCGCAGGCCATCCCTAGCAGGTGGAGCATCATGTCTTGCTCAGCATGTCATCCCAGGCTGCCAGGCATTGGATCCCCTCTGACTAATAGCAATACTTCAGCCTATTATTGTAATTGATCTTCTTGTCTTCATATTGTGGCATCATGCTTGGTGAGGGTAAGATTTTAGTCAGGGTCATCATGTTTGCATATACTAGATGGTGTTACCTTGCTTAACACATGGCAATCATGCCTAGGTAGTGCTGCAGGGCTGCCTATGTCAGATGCACATACTACACTCTTTGTACATGTTTGAAAGCAGGTTGTGTCAAGTTAGGCATCCCTTTTACTATATGTGTGAGTCAGAGAGAGGTATCATTCCCAGGGTTCCTACTGAGCCAGTGTATGTGCTATGCGTTGCCACTTTGCCAAGGCCAAGGCATACTGGGCATGCCTCCTTCTGTCTACTGGGGCAGGCTCAGGTTGTTCCTTCTCTGAGTCATGCTCTGCCTGTGATGGCCTTGGCAATGGTGGGGAGCTGTTTGTCCCAGCCCTATGCTGGTCCTGCTGCAGCTGTTTTCACAGAATCATATTATCTAGCATAGCACATACCATGACAATTTGGGTACATGTAGTTGGTGAGTACTGCAAGGCTGCACCAGATGTGTCCAGGCACTGGAACTGTGACTTGAACAGCCCAAACACACGCTGGATTACATTTTGTGTGTGTGTGTGTGCCTCATTATGGCATTCTTGTTCAGGTGTGTGTGCGTTTCTGATGGGTGTCATCAGCCACAGCTCCAGTGCGTAGCCAGCATCCCCCACTAAGTGACCATGTGGGATGTCCCCATTGGCAAATGTCTGGTACAGCTGCATCAGATGCCAGATATGGGAATCATGGTAGCTTCCAGGGCAGCCAGCACACACATTCGTTATTATACCCTGGGCATCACACACGACCTGGCAGTTGATGGAGGGGAAGCTCTTTTGGTTAATGTAGGCCCTACCCCGCTCACCAGCTGGTGCCTTGATGCGTATATGCATGCAGTCTATTGCACCCACTACCTCAGGGTATTCCACTATTTGCTGGAAGAGACGCATATTGCTGGCCAATGCCTCATGGGAATTGGGGAAATATACATGATCTCCAACATGTGCTGACATGGCATCCAGGAACTGCTGCAGTACCCTGGATGCTGATGCCTGTGAGATCCCCATCATATCACCAGTTGGTCTTTGGAAGGTACCTGTTGCTAGTATTCTTAGGCCAACACATACCTTGGTTCCCACTGGGATGGGTTCCCCTCTGTTGGTTCTGTATGTGAGGTGTGGCCTGCACAGCTCACCGATTTGCTGCAGGAGGTTTCTGTCCACTCTATAGCACTCCACTATCTCCAGCTCATGTAACCCCTGGTAGGTGACCCTGGGCCTGTACACTCTTCTCCGTCTCCTCACTGTGGGTTGTCTGGCAGCATTTGCATTGTCACCACCCTCAGCAAGTCGCCTATGTCTCCTTATAACAGCTATGGCAGCCCCTAGCATTTTTGGTCTGAGTGAAGCTTTTTCAGTTTTCACTTCTAATAGCTTACTCTTGTCTTGCAGTGTCTCTTGAGAGAAACATACTGCACTACTGTTTGCAGAGTTTTAAGTTCTGGGCTAGTATTCTGCCTGTGTAATTGCCTGCTTCTAATTGTTTTCACCTACTAGCTATACCAGTATTCCCTGCTAGCTTCCTACTATTTCTCCTGCTTCCTTTTTCCTTTCTGTTTCCTCAGGGGGGAGCAACACGCATACCAGCGAAAACTCGCTCACAGTGGCTAACACATGCGCACACATGATTACACGGACTAGAATTTGCTTATTCGGATTAAAACGCGCACACACCAGTGCAAACAGGCTTACAAGTCATTACACAGACTCCTACATGCTTACTCTGCCTTAGACATGCACACTCACGCTTACATGCACGCACTCTATCTTACTCGCGCCTCCCAGCGTGCACACGTGTGCATGCACTCCCAGCAAGAAACTTTGGTGTTATCCATAGTGTACACCTTCCATTTCTTGGCTTTCCCATGCCTATCTGTTGACACTCCTCTTTCCATGATGTGTGACTTACATGCCACTTTGCTCCAATGAGCTTGATTTCTTTCTGACATCCCCCCCTGTGATGTCACCTATCTCCTATTCTGTTACTCCCCCTTATCTAACTCTTACACTACATGGAATGTGCTCATTTGCTATGTGACAGTGAGATTCACTATCCTACCACTCATTTATATAGGATTGCCTACTAATGCTTAGTTACGTGTCTTACACTCAGCTTCCCCCCTTAGCAACCACTACACAGTGGCCATGTTGTTTTCAGTCTGCTAGTCCCTGCATTGTAAATACATGCATTGCATAAAACCCACATTTGTGGGTTTAAAACCTTTATTTTTAGGTTTTTTATAACGTAGCCTGTTTGTGCGGCACTGTGCTACGTTTAGAATCTTGAACCGAAAAAATTCGTATGTTTTCATCGGGTTATTAGCCACCTCTGGCCATCAACACCATATGGCCATTGGCATGCTGCCTGATGTTTATATGCACCCTTTATTTGGAATGCGAGGCAAGGCTCCATTAGGTTATTTGCGAAACATACGCAGCTGTCAACTGAGTAGCTATTTCGCAGCTAACACGACTTTACATCTGGCTGAGTTTCAGCTTCGTGGATCGCTAAACTACCTCATTTGCATGCCTTCAGCTGCAAGTGAGGTGATCAGCATATCCGATTACATCTTCCGTCCGTGTAAGAGACGTTTCAGCTTCAGTCTCTTACACGAAATTCAGGCTGTTCCTGGATCGCTATGGCTGCATGGAGTCTGACACCTAATTTGGTGCCCTCCGCGTGCAAGCCATCATGCAAATCCTACACCGTATTTGGTGTGCATAATACCCTCCTGGAGTATACTGACATCATTTGGGATTCAATAATTGCACCCAGTTTGCAGTCATCTGCAAACTTGGTCAGTTACCATAAATTCCTTAGTTTTGGCTTGAACCCCTAAGGTATATACAAAACAGTAAAGACCCCAGCACTGACCCCTGTGGCACTCCACTGGTGATACATCTGCTGGTTAATGTGGAGTCTCCCACTTTGATAGTGTGTGTATGATTTGTGAGTCAGTTGGTAACCCATCTTACAACAATCAGTTTACATTCAGTATGCTAAGTTTATCTGTAATGCCTGAGTGTGGGATTGTGTTGAAAGACTTTGTCAAGTTGAGGTATGTTGTGTGCACAGATTTGCCCTCATTGATGGCTTTGTCAACAGACAGGATCTGCCTTTGACAAAGCCAAGTAAGTTTGGATCCAGGGTTTGGAGGTCAGCTATGTCTTTATTTATGAGGTTGATAATGATACATTCCATGGCCTTATAGATGAGGCTGGTCAGCCTTATGGGTCTGTAATTCCCCAAGTTGTTGCCATCTAACACTGCTTCGTTTTCTGGTTGAGTTTTGACAATGGTGCCTTGTGTGTGGAGTCTTCAAGTTCTCCTGCACTTTTTTTAATTTCTCCAAGTCTTTTGGGTTTCTAATATCATGACGGAATGGCTCCCCCCATTCCTAAGTCACAAGTACCACGATTAAAGTTCATGAAATTAGTATTGTTTCACTCTTTGACATTAGCCAAAGTGCTCTTCAGAGCAATCCCGCTTTAATGTGCCCAGTAATGACTCCTTCTGCAATTGTTGAATGGCGTAATACATGGCGAATTGCTAACATATCTAAATACAATTGTAAATTCTTTTTATAAAACCAGTTGTCTCCTACTACTACTGGAACTGTCTGAGTATCTTTCTTCCACATGGCTCTCATTTCTGCCTGCACATCTCCCGGTATTTTTCTGACTTTGTGTCTCCTGTAAGCAAAGACACTGTAGTCACTGGGTGTGGTGATTTCAATGATCAATGCTACTTTTGTCTTCTTTTCTTGGACCACTATATCCAGTTTTCTAGCATCTATCTTTTCATCTGTCGGTATTGGGTGATCCCATGTGACACAAATGTCATCATTTTCTATATGATTCTTTTTGTGGCTGCCATAAGTTTCCAGTGTTTTCAGCCACTCTAGATACCATAATATTTGCACAATCTCCAGTGTAACAATTTCACCACATTATTATGCCTTTCAGTATACAGTCCCTCTGCCATTAGTGCATCACAACCAGCAACAAGGTGTGTGACTGTTTCCAATTCAGTTTTGCAAATCCTACATATGCCTGTTTCTCCCACATGTTCAATGGACTTTTGTAAACTAGAGTGTACATAGCTCCACTATTTTGGGCTGCCAATATCAAACCTTTCTATTTCTTGATGTGAATTCACCTCTCCTTAACCATTCCTGTGTTTTGTTGTTGTTGATCAACATGGGGCTCTTCCAGAAGTTTTCTATACTTGCAACTTTATATTTTTTCCACATTTCTTGCCTTCTTATCTGGTCCTTCACCTTATATTATTTCTTTTGTTTTTTACCACAAGCTTACAACAAATCAGTTTACATTCAGTATGCTAAGTTTATCTGTAATGCCTGAGTGTTGGATTGTGTCGAAAGCCTTTGCTAAGTTGAGGTATGCTGTGTGCACAGATTTGCCCTCATTGATGGCTTTGTCAACAGACAGGATCTGCCTTTGACAAAGCCGAGTCAGGTTGGATCCAGGGTTTGGAGGTCGCCTATGTCTTTATTTATGAAGTTAATAATGATACATTCCATGGCCTTATAGATGAGGCTGGTCAGCCTTATGGGTCTGTAATTCCCCAAGTCTGTTGCCATCTAACACTGCTTGGTTTTCTGGCTGAGTTTTTGACAATGGTGCCTTGTGTGTGGAGTCTTCAAGTTCTCCCTGCCCCATTGTGGGTTTTACCATGTACTTTGGTTTCTTCCTAGACAATCAGCTGTGTAATTATTCCTTTGGCCATTTGAGCTTTTACTTTCATCCCAATCTAAAACTACAAGGGTACACAGAAGGAAACTTTCTTCTTTTTTTTTTTTTTTTGGAGGGATAGGAAGACAGACACATTCCCCAGATAAGATTTGCATGTCCTTATAAGAACTGGTTTTCACAGTTTGTTTTGGAATGACTAATTTTGTTGGCTTTGAACATTAAGCTTTAGACGCAAGTTATTTATTTATTTTAAATAAGACTGAATATCTTCCCTTAATTATCAAAATTGTTTTTTTTATTAGGCCAGCATACAAAGAGTTCTTAAAAAAACCTGTAAAATGTACCTCAGATCATCTAGAAACTTAAGACTTATGGGGTCCTAGCTGCTCTCACACCCCCATTTAACTCGGTCACTCTCTCCAAACTTATTATAGTGGATACTTAGCTTGTAAGGCTGTGTTTAAATGCATGTGGGGCTAATAAGTAATATAAAAAAAGAAACAGTTAACATCTGAATGACGTCTGGTCAGAATGAGAGTGGGAACAGGACAGAGGCACTTTGAAGGTGCAGGGGGATTAGTGTATGATAGGGGCCCACATGAAGTCCTTTGTTTACTCTGTCTCACTTATGGCTGGCATTTGAGTGCCATGGATATCTAAGGGGTATATATTTAGTAAAGTGGCTATAATGAGCTGATACATACTAAGGCAGTATGTAGATAAAAGGGAATGACCCCTTCTGTTTGATCACAGGTAATGATCATTGACCTGGTGTAATAAAGCCCCGGCCATTCACTTGCTTCCTGCAGCACACCACCCCCAGCTTTGAGTCACTAGCTGTCATGCTTACCTGTTAAAATCACCCTCATTCCTATCACTGTTTGAAGCATCTACCCTGCACAGTGTAGCAGCTTACTTTTCTTCAATCTCTGCAAGCACACAGACTGAAGTGTTATTACACTTCTGTTTAATTTCGGTCTGAAGAAATGTATTTTTTTCTTTTCAGAACTTTAGTTAGGCTTACATTGAAAACAAAATGCAATCAGCTGAATAAATAAATTAAATAAATAAATAAATAAGCAAATAATAGTAGATGCACAAAAATCAGCTGTTTGCTAAACACATTTTGTCTCCAAGTCTGCACCTCCAAAATTCATAGTTTAAAGGACTATTAAAATTAATATTTTTTCTGCAGCATAGCCATAGCTGGCTCATCTAGTGCCTGATGACATTCCGTGATCTGGCACCCCTCAAATGTGTGTTGAGGATCCAACCAAAACAATGTCCCCCTTCACTCTGTACTATTTATTTTATCTAGCTTTTGTTGACCAGGTTAGTCCCACTAGGCTACTAGAAAATTTGGCCAAGGTGTTGGGGAACTTCCCCTACTCTTTTCAGCAGGTGCCATGGAATCACTTACATCCACCTGAGCTACCATCAAGTCAACCAGATGGGGTCTTGGTTTAACATCTCATCCGAAGGACGGTACAGTCAGGAGTGTATCCCCCGATGCTGCATTACAGTGTCAGCATTTGATCTTCTTGGTGTGGGAATAGAACCCACTGTCTTCTGCATTAAACACAAATGTTACGTGTTACATCACTAACACTAGCTACACCCCTGTTCTATAGTATGAGTCAGTATATCATTCATCCATAGTATTTCAATTCCAACAAACTGCAAACTTTCAGATATGTAAGCAGATTGTCCTGGATCACAGACATGGTTGAGTTCTCACACTGCTGTAAAAATGTCACAGTAAAGAATGTTTAGGTTCTAATCTTCTGCAGAAATGTTGTGATTCATAAGACATGATAGGAGATTGGATGTTGCTGCAGGTGACCAGCTGGGCAAGGGCAGCTCTTGAGATGATAGTGGTACTTGGCCCCAAACACACTCATTAGATGATCTTTTATGAATGAGAAACCCCAAAGAACATTCAGGTTACCAGATCACTGAGGGGGGGGGGGTGATATGTAGAGCACCTGGCATTTAGATGAGTAGGAATTCCAGGGCCTAGGTAGGCAAACCCTCTGCTGATTTTTAAACAACAGTATGGGGGGAGCTCAGAGAAAGAATGTGGATGTCACTAAACAGAGAAGCAGGAGCAGAAACCATGTGGAATTTTATACATGGGGTATTTTATTCTCAACTTAAAAATCTTTAGTCTGATGTCTGAGACTCATCCAGTTTTGGTAATGCTTTTCTCCACATGTATAAACAGTTAATACACTTATGATGCATGTGTGAAAGTATCAAGAAAATAACATTTATTTATTACTCTCATCATGTTTTCCTTTTTCAGATATTGTTATGAATACCATCAGGCTTGGTCTCAGCTTTCTTGTAATCCTCTGGATGATTGTTTTAGCAATAGAATCGAGATACCAAAGCAGACAATATGGAGCTGGTAAACAGACCCAGTCATGAAGAAATGATCCTGCATTAATATTCTGGTGTATTCAAATGATGTTCTTATTAAGCATTTGCATTCCTTGACTTTTTTCTATATGCAACACTCCCAGGCATTTTGCATTGACTATAATCATGATATCTGTTTTCTGCGAATAAATGAATCTGCTTTCTATTATGCATTTTAAATCAGGATTGGTGTCTGTGTGTTTTTTATTCAAGTATTGTACATCTTGCTGAGATCCTGTGACATGACATAATAAAAAAGTGTGTGTTATGAGATGCAAATGATACAAACCAAGTTATGTTTTATCTTTGGTACACAACATCTTCCTTTTACATCCCAGTCTCTTAGCATCATGCAGATATAATGCAGTAATAAGCACCCATGTCAGACCTAATATGTAACAGTTTGTTCCTTAGGAGATACAATGTATCAATAAGCTCTTTAATTCTGCTATCACTATGTAGTGCTGCTGTGACTGACCATTTTCAGAAACGGTGTGTTTGCTACTGTGCAACAATGATGTCCTGCACTATTTGCTGTTTATTTATAGTTACTTTATCCTTTGTTAACCTGGAAAGTTCAAATGAGATAATATCCCATTTTAGGCAGATGCCCAGGGGAAAAAAGCTCCACATTGACACATAAAGATATTACAAAGTCTAATACAAAAGAATGACATATTAACTAAGTACAAATTCAGCTTCAGTTCATACAGTGTAAACCTATACACATATAGTGCAAATAGCTGAAATAAAACATTATCAACAGATAAAGTATTCACAATTTGTAGTTCATAGAGATGACATTAAACACACTTAAATACCCCCTTTAGAACAGAGATGACTAGATAATATAGCCTAGGCAGAAATATATTTGATCTTTGTGTAATAAATAGATTTTACTAATTCCTTCTCTCTGAACACAGTCAAAGTGTAATGGTGGCAGAAGGAGGGAGGGGTTAATTCAGCCTGGGGTAGTACAGGAACAGAGACATATTTTATTTAGGTAATCTTTTAGTAGTAGTTTGAAGTTGGAAAGGTTAGAGGTGGATCTAACTTGTAGAGTGATAGAATTCCATTTTTAGTGACAGTATGAGTACAGACTTCAGGCAGAGGATTTGTGGGGTTTATATATGGTAAGACAATGCTGTTCATTAGATCTAAGTTGCCAATTAGGGTGATAAGTATGGAGAATAGGACTATAAGCAGGGCGGTCATCATCTTTGTGAATAATGTGTGTGGAGATGAGCTATATGTAATATAAGTGGTGAGGCAGTTCAAGCCAATTCAAAGCCTTAAGGACAGAAGGACAGTACAGGGGTGGCTGCGGCATTGTTTGTTAGTGACAAATTCTGTAACTTTATTATGTCAGGCATCCTGCTTATTTTTAACTGTACCCTGAAAGTTGGTAAGAGTGGGTGCACCGTATAAGAGAAATGGGAAAAGGTAGGTAGTGGCAAGAGTGGTTTTGGTGGTGCTGATCAGGAGGTTTTTTTTTTGATTGTAAAGCATTCCTGTTTTTGGTGAGTTTTTTATGTTATTTTGAACATGCAGGTCAAATTTTAGGTTATCATCTATAATTACTCCAAGAAATTTTGCATGGAGACTATTTCAGTTTTTGTTTTGTTTAGTGAAAAGATTTTGAAATGCATTTTATTAGGCATGTGTGATTTGGGGAAAAATAACAGCAACTTTGTTTTTTAGGGTTGAGTAGTAGCTGGGTATTTTGATCCATTTCTCAATTCATGGAAAAGCTTCTCGCATTATATGGAGGAGTTGTGGCACCTTATTAGATGCACATATAAGTGTAGAATTATTAGCATATTAAATAAAAGAGCTAGACCTATGGAGGTATACAGGTAATTGACAAAGACATTAAAGAGGAGGGGACCAAGGATAGAGCCTTTGGTACACCAGTGGAGACTTGCAGGTGTGGAGAGAGGGTATTCTGCCATTTTACAGACTGGGACCTGTCAGCTAAACAACTATTTAACCACAGCAATGAAAATGGGAATAGTCCAAGTTGAGACCATTTGTACTGGAGTTTAGGGTGAGAAACTGTATCAAAAGCTTTTGACAGGTCAGGGAATAAAGAAGAAACAATTTTGCCCAAGTCCCTGTATTTGTTTATGGTGTCAGGAGGGCAGTAGTTGTACTGTGTTTTAGGTGGACACCATCTTGGGTGAATGCATCTTTCAAGAATGTTTGAGAGAGGTGATAATATTGGAATAGGCTGAAAATTAAAGACATCAACCAAGATGCCACCTTTATGAAGAGGGGAAAACAGGCTTTTTTCCATAGTGAGGGCACATAAGATGCAGCTATTGATATATTGATAAGGACAGAGACTGGGTATGCTATGGCATCAGCAGCTATCTTCAGGTATTCAGGTAGGAAGTTGTCAGCTGCAGTGGAGTAAGGGTTGAATTTAAGTAGAAGTTTTTTTATCACTGATGTGGAGACAGGTCCTAAGATGAAGTTGATAGCAATGGATATAGAGGAAAAATTAAGATCAGTTGGGGGTGCGGGGTTGGGTAAAGGAGGGGGTAGTATGTATGGTAAAAAGGAGAATATTGGTGTTGATCTAACCTGTGTGGTGAATTGTTGGGATTAGGTGTTAGAAGAAAGGGATGGGGTGAAACATTTTTTAGTTAGGGAGGTAATGCTTTCCTTGAAATACATGTTAAACAAGGTTGCTCTTTCTAATGGAGTGCTATTATAAGAAGGGGTGGGTTCTTAATATGAGCCCAGATGTAACAGGTTATAGGATCATACAAGGTTACTAGGCTAATGGCCCTAGGGCCCTTACAGGTCTAGCCAAGAGTTTATCCCCAAAAATAAACCTCAGTCAGCACCTGTCGCCCCTGTCTGTGAGGGACACAGATAGCACCCCTGGGATGAATTTGTGGTTACCCATTCACTCATCAAGGTTGTGCTTGAAGAGGGTCAGTGAGGTACTTTGTTTGATGTGTATGGGAAGTCTATTCCAGAGATGGGGCAACCTCTGGGAGACAAACATGTCTCTTCAACAGGTTTTGTTAATGTCACATATTAGGTTCAGGCCTTTTGAGCAGGTAGTGCATGAGGAGTTAAACTTACAGATATGGAGCATCTCTAGTAGGGCAGGATCCAAGATTACCTTGTAGGTGAGACACAGATCACCCCTGAGCAATCTGTGTGACACCGAGTAGAGTGATAGGGATTTGAGCCTGTTTGCATAGAACAAGTGTTGGAGGCCATGGATTCTCTTTGTGAGGTATTTCAGTGGCCTTTCCAGTTGGTGCAAATGTTTGGAGAGGTACATCCCAAACGGGGTGTTATACTCAATTATTGGTCTAATATGGGAGGAGTATAGAGAGGTAATAGCCTCCTTTTTTCTGGATGCAATCCCTTTACTTATGAGATGAACCAAGTAAAAGGCTTTTCTGACAACTGCCGCTACATAATGGTCAAATGCCGCTACATGATGGTCAAATGTGAGGTTGTTATCAACCTGAGTGCCCAGGTCTTTCACCACAGGTTGTGTGCTTATGGGGTTGATGTTGATGTGGTAATCAGCAGGGATTGTGTTTTTGCCAAATGGTATGATGATACTTTTTTTGCATTTAACTTGAGGCCATGACTTTGGCACCAGTCATTAGTTACTGTGAGACCCTCTTCTAGTATGTTAACATTGTTTGGGGAGTCAATGACAGCATTGCTGACTGAGTTTGGTTTGGTTACATATTGCAGTCCAGAATTTTTGGGGTTGTGGAAGTTGTAGATGTCTATTGTTTTTTTCTAGGTTACCTTGTTTTTCCTCAACTTGCACAATTTTGTATAGAGTTGCAGGTTATAGGGAGTTTTAAGTTTAAACCATTCTTTTCAAGCTTTGTCTTTAGTAGACATTGTAGTTTTTGTCCTGGTAGTAAGCTATGGTGCAAGGTTAATTTTCACTCATTTTTGTGAAGTGGGCAGTGTATGTTTAAAGTATTTAAGAAGAGCGTGTTAAAGGTATTGACTGTCTCGTGGAGTGAAAATGTTTTAAAGTCAGACCAGTTAAAGGTTTTCAATGTGTTGATGAAGGAGTCTATATTGAATTTAGAAAGGTCTTGGAATATTTTAAGTTAGTGAGTGTTTGGTTGGTGTGTGGTATTTCTATGGGTATAAGCTAGAAGGTGGTTGCTAAGTGAGTTTGGACAGGTTGCAGAGGTTGTAAATATTTTAGGGTTGTAGACCAGTATCAAGTCTAGAATTGTACCTTTACTGTTGGTATTATTAAATCTAGTGTGTGTTTTGATAAGTTGTGTGTAACCATAAAGGTTTATACTAGCTGAGGGAAAGTCTGATGTAAGGTTTTCCTAGTCAATAAGTACATCTCCTAGTATGATTTTTTTCATAAGGAATATGATTATTTGTCCATGAGAGGATTTCTTCTAAAGTTGTTATATTACTTCCAGGTGGTATTAGGACTGGAACTAAACATAGCAGGTTTTTATTGTTAACCTTTAATGTTGATAGTAGTATTTCAGCATTTTGCAATTTTGGGATGTTGTGTGAATAGGGAGAGAGGTTTTATGAACTTAAGGCTACCTCTCCTGATTAATTGTGGGGTCTATCAGCTCAGATAATACTGTAGCCTCGAGGGAGGGATTTAGAATCTTTAATGTTAGGGCTAAGCTAGGTAGGTTTCTGTGATATCAGGAACATCAGGGATATACTATGATATCCAGGCATGTAGTTATGTAATTTTGCTACAAAAGCTGTGGAGGTTGATGGTGACAATATTCCATTTTTTTTTCTTGGAAGACAAGTGGGAGCATGATGGAGAGAGGGGTTTGATGTGCTAGTTTTAATAGCACGGATAGATGGTCATTCAATGATAGGAATGTAGAGCTGGGAAGAAATATATTTGAGGTGATAGATGAAGGAGGGATAGTTAATTCATATGTTTGTAGTGGTGTTGTTTGTTGTTTAAATTAATTGGCAAGTTTTCAGGGCCTGCTGGGGTGGACATCACCACAATGCAGGATTTTTGAGAGGCAGTGCATTGATTTGTTGCAAATCTCCTACCACAATATACTACATAAAAATTGAATAGTTTGTTAATCATATTATTAACTTCAATATGTAATATGGCCTCCATTCTGCTTCTGGAAAAGTACATGTGGTTAACTACAGACTTCCTAACATGAAACACTGACCTGTCCTGTAACAAAACTACCTGGACTTTTTTTAACTTATTTAGTCTTAACACAAGCCCTTCATGCATGGTGCAGGTATGAGTATAATTTACAGATAACCAGAGTATTTTTTTCCTTTCACTAGTGAGACATTCCCTCAAACGTTATCTGTGCTTGCTATGATATGCAGATTATACAGTAAGCAAAGAAATTACCATTTCAGATGAGCCAAGCAATCCTTATCTGGAGTCAAAATTCATGCTTTAAATTTTAATTTGTTCTTTTAAAAAGCTGTATTCAAGAAGTATTCTATAGCATTGCTTCTTGTTATGTAATACAGTATATCTATTCACCTGCAAGCTACTATTCTGCACAATTAACCCCAGGTCTATTTGGATTCTGAACACATTGACCTTGACAGATTAGGAAGCATAGCCTGTTCATTTCTTATTTCCAGTTATCCAGTACTAGCTTTGTATGCAATGTGAGACATTAAGTAGTATGATTAACAGACACTTTGATTTTAAAAAGAATCCTGTGTTATAGAGCATGATATCACTCATGCTACAGATAGTGCTGGGGTGGCTATCAGTGTGGGAGACTGAGGGGCACACATTAGGAACAGTAATAAATGACAGAATGGTTGTGGCTGAGTGTATACACTGAAAAACTGCATGGGGTATCCCAGGTTATGACCAAAAGGCCTGGTGTATATAGGATCCCTGAATGCTATATAAGGGGGGATTAGGAGTAGATATAAGGCTGTATTTATACCATGCTTGGGAGCATGCACACCTGAGTGCTACATAAGGTGGTACTGGGAGCAGATAGAAGCCTGTACTTGTACCTTGCTTGGGAGCATGCACATCTGAATGCTGCATAAAGGGAGACTGGGAGTAGATAGAAGGTGGTACTTATTCAGAGCATGCACACCTGAGTGCTACATAAGGTGGTACTGGGAGCAGATAGAAGCCTGTACTTGTACCTTGCTTGGGAGCATGCACATCTGAATGCTGCATAAAGGGAGACTGGGAGTAGATAGAAGGTGGTACTTATTCAGAGCATGCACACCTGAATGTTACATAAGGTGGTACTGGGAGTAGATAGAAGGTGGTACTTATTCAGAGCATGCACACCTGAATGTTACATAAGGTGGTACTGGGAGCAGATAGAAGCCTGTACTTATACCATGCTTGGGAGCATGCACACCTGAATGTTACATAAGGTGGTACTGGGAGTAGATAGAAGCCTGTACTTGTACCTTGCTTGGGAGCATGCACATCTGAATGCTGCATAAGGGGGGATTTGGAGTAGATAGAAGCCTGTACTTATGGGTCTACTTCACTTCACCTAAAACTCATTTGACCAACATTCATTTCAGAGAGACCAAATCACCCTAAAGTTCACTTCTCTTAAAACCCATTTCACCAACACTTATTTCACCGACAACTGATAATGCTGAATTTCAAACTACTACACTTTAAACCATAGAGAGGCACTTACAACGCATATTACTAACTCTTTCCAATACTTAAACACTACTTACGTACTCTCATAACAGAAACCGGATAATATAAAATAAAACTAGGTGGGGGCTATGCCCCCCCACACCCCCAATGTGGCAGACTGTGTCCCCCCAACTATATATACTTTTGAAATGTAGCTGTTAAGGTTTTACACTGTAGTGTTATTTTAATTGGTATATATAGGGTTGGGCATGACTGACCAAGCATTTACAGCCTACTTTCTCTGCTAGAGCCATAGGTGCCAGACCAGGCTAAACTTTGAATTCCTACCCACTGGTCCTAATTACACTTGAAAGTGGTTAAGGAAAAACTCTGCATGTAACGGGAAGCCTGAGCCAGAAAAGGCATAATATCTGAGACACATAGCTGTCCCTCCATGTCCTATTTATGTTCCAGATGAGATTTAGGTCTTATAAGGGGTAATTCTGATGCTATCTGTTTTGAAAATGTGCAATAGGCTAATCTTAGTGGGATCCGATGATGCTTTTTAAGGCCAGGCACAGATCGCCTCTTAGCATTCTGTAGGAGACCGAGTACAGTGATAGGGCTTTGAGGTGGTTTGCATAGGACACATTGCTCATGTCTAGTATTATTTTTGTTATGAAACTCTGTGGATGCTCCAGTTGTTGCATATGCCTGGTCAGGTGCATAACAAATGGGGTCTTGTACTCAGTTATTGGACTGATTAGAGCCAAGGACAGTGGAAAATTACATACTTGGACCAAGATGCTTGTGGATAGCAATTAATAAAGAGCTGAAGGATTTTATCTGGGAGGGGAAGACAGCAAGATTCAAGTGGGATAAGCAGAGTCTTCTAATAGAGCAAAGCATTGAATGACTTCCTTACTAATGTAGACAAATGATGGTCAAGGGCCAGGTTACTGTCTGCATGCATTCCCAAACCCTGACCACTGGGTCAGCTCTTAGGGTAGTATTATCAATGTGGTAGTTTCCAGGGGTAGCCATCTTCCCAAAGGATACTATTATGTATCTCTTGGCATTATTTTTTTTTTTCTGGCAGACCCCAGTGGCCTAATGGATAAGGCATTACCCTCTTAAGCTAGGGACTGTGTGTTTGAGTACCATCTGGGGGGACAAAATCTTGATAGAAGTGGAACTTTTCCTCAGGGATCAGACTTGGG
>NC_056737.1:1427302401-1427335850 GCF_019279795.1 Protopterus annectens
ACCAAGGCCCACAGTCAGAGTTGCTAGCATGTCGACTGGGACTCACCCAAATCTGGGTGTTCGGTATTTACTTTTCTGAGGTACAGGCCAACGTGGGAGGACTATGGCTCACCAAGTTCACAGATGACTACAAACTGGGTGCCATAATCAACTCTCCAGCTGACACAAACATCCTTCAAAAAGGTCTCGCAGAGATGGATAACTGGTGCCAGAGCCATGGTCTAAAGCTAAATGCCAAAAAGTGTATAGTCATACCCTTTGGCAAAAATAATGTGCCCACAAATTACCACATAGGTGGTAACCCATTAAGTACAGAGAAAGTAATTAGGGATCTAGGGACCCAAGTTGATAGCAATCTCTCCTTTGACAACCACATTGCCAAAGTGGTTAGAAAGACCTTCTACATAGCCCACCTCATCATGAAAGGATTCACATCTAGATCCAGAGAGGTAATTGTGCCCCTTTATTCATCCCTTATCAGGCCCATCATAGAATACAATGCCCCCTTTAGGATGTACCTTACCCGACACCTGCAGCAATTGGAAAGACCCCAAAAGTACCTCACCAAGAGGATCAAGGGGCTCAAATGGATGCCATATGCTGCTCGGTTAAAAAAAACTCCAGCTCTACTCAGTTGCATACCGCCTACTTCGAGGTGATCTATGCCTGACATATAAAGCTATGTCCAACCCAGAATTAATGGACATGCTCCACCTCAGTAAATTTAAATCCCTTAGAGCCATGCGCTCGAGGGACTTGAACCTCAGCACAGAAATAAATAGAACATGCTGGAGGGACAGATTCATAACCCAGAGGCTCCCTTCACTCTGGAATAGAATTCCAATTCATGTTAGGCAGAGCACCTCACTGACTCTCTTCAAGAAGAATCTTGATGAGTGGATGGGGGATTGTAGGTTTGTCCCGGGGATTACTTCCGTGTCACTATTTAGACAGAGGCTCAGTAAACTAAACTTTAAAAAGGGCACAGTATAATCAAATCAAGGGGTGATGTAAGGCAAACACAATCGGGCTAGGCTTATAAATGCCCCAGGTCAGATAGCCTAGTATGAACCTATGAACCTATAATGCATTGTCACAGCATATAACCTTACATAATGACCATGCCTTTTCTTTTATGGTTTTTCAGGTGATTTGTGTCAATGCAAGGGGTGGGGATGTTGTCAATAGGAGTGAGATTGTTGAGTCTAATTGGATAGCAGAGTTTCTGGCTGACAGACCACTTGGTTTTAACTGTGTGTTACCTATGAAACCTATTTTAAAAGGGAGGAGGTTTTAATGCTGATTGGTTGATGTTTTAGATATATACAGTTTTATTTCTTTCAGTGTTTATGGGCCTGATGAAGGGGATACCTGAAAGCGCTTGTCCTGTTCTGATTTTATTGTTTTATTAAAGTTTATGCTTTCCAGCATGGTGGGCTATGTGAGTTTTCAAGTTTACATCCATGTTTCTGACACCACTCATTTGTTTGGGTGACACCCTCTTGGAGGATGTCCACATCATTTGGGATTTGACCGTGTCCAGCTTGCAGTCATCTGCAAACTTGGTCAGCCATAGCCCACTGGTTATAGCCTACACCTCAGAGAAGTATATCCCAAATAACAGAGGCCCAAGTCTGATCCCTGAGGAAAAGTTCCACTTCTATCAAGATTTTGTCACCCCAGATGGTACTCAAACACACAGTCCCTAGCTTAAGAGGGTAATGCCTTATCCATTAGGCCACTGGGGTCTGCCAGAAAAAAAAATCAATGCCAAAAGATACATAATAGTATCCTGTTGGGAAGATGGCTACCCCTGGAAATTACCACATTGATAATACTACCCTAAGAGCTGACCCAGTGGTCAGGGTTTGGGAATGCATGCAGACAGTAACCTGGCCCTTGACCATCATTTGTCTACATTAGTAAGGAAGTCATTCAATGCTTTGCTCTATTAGAAGAATCTGCTTATCCCACTTGAATCTTGCTGTCTTCCCCTCCCAGATAAAATCCTTCAGCTCTTTATTAATTGCTATCCACAAGCATCTTGGTCCAAGTATGTAATTCTCCACTGTCCTTGGCTCTAATCAGTCCAATAACTGAGTACAAGACCCCATTTGTTATGCACCTGACCAGGCATATGCAACAACTGGAGCATCCACAGAGTTTCATAACAAAAATAATACTAGACATGAGCAATGTGTCCTATGCAAACCACCTCAAAGCCCTATCACTGTACTCGGTCTCCTACAGAATGCTGAGAGGCGATCTGTGCCTGGCCTTAAAAAGCATCCTGTGATCCCACTCAGATTAACCTATTGCACATTTTCAAAAAAGATAGCATCAGAATTACTCCTTATAAGACCTAAATCTCATCTGGAACATAAAAAGGACATGTCGGAGGGACAGCTATGTGTCTCAGATATTATGCCTTTCCTGGCTCAGGCTTCCCGTTACATGATGCAGAGTTTTTCCTTAACCACTTTCAAGTGTAATTAGGACTAGTGGGTAGGAATTCAAAGGTTAGCCTGGTCTGGCACTTATGGCTCTAGCGGAGAAAGTAGGCTGCAAATGCTTGGTCAGTCATGCCCAACCCTATATATCCCAATTAAAATAACACTACAGTATAAAACTTTGACAGCTACATTTCAAAAGTATGGCTAGGCTTAAAAATGCCCCCTGGGGTTCTTAGCCTAGTAATCAATTATGAAGCTATATACCTATAAAAAGAAGTGTGCTGTTTTGACAAATATATTGTTTAATTGGAATTGCGAATACAGTATGTATGAAAAATGCAATTTGCTGCTATGTTTTAGGTTTATGCATCTGTGATATATTATCAGTGAATATTCCCAAAAAGAAATAAATAAATAAACATTTAGAAAAGAATTTCTTAATTATTAATGTTAGAAAAATATGTACTTAAACATATATAGAGTGTTAGTTAAAAAGCTAATAATGTATAATGCATTTTATTCAATTAACAATATGGCAATAAGAATGAAATTACATGTAATTGCTTGAAGCTTTGGAGCTGCAGTGTATTTGAACTCTGACCCTGGCAGCAGCTAGCTCAGCAAGCTTATGTTTCTCACTAATTATTATCTGCTGGGTCAGGAAATTAAATGTATGAAGTATTGAAGATTTTATTTTCCTTCCTTTGGGACGATTGGCCTTGTAAGTGTTACCAAGATAAGACGCAGCTGTCGGGAGAATGTTGCAAGAAGAACAAAGACTGTATTACAAGACTGAACCAGCTATTGTATTCTAGCAGGCCAGAAACCTTGAAGAAGTAACATTTACAGAAAGACATTATAATTGACCAGGTGCTTTGCAAGGCTGTATTATTCCCAAGGGAAAACTTTTTTGAAATCTATAGCATCAGCAATCTTTATGAACAGAATATTGTGAACCATAGTGATGTAGGTGCCCTGTGACTAACCACGTCAGAAAGGTGGGCACACACTAGAAATTAGTTACAATAAGAATTGTGTACTTCCTGTATCATGTCAGACAAAATTCTGTACTTGTACGTTTTTTGCCTCCTGGTGTACACTAGTAAACTTTTGCATCTGAGCCTCCTGTGTTGTAATCTTATTTTTTATCTGACAGATTGCTCCTTCTTGGCCGGAAACCCTCAGACAGCTACAGATCAGAGTGTATCGGTGGTCGAATACTGCGCGGGAGAAGCTACCGAAACGGTTCTTCTTAAACTATAAAAGACCTCTGACTGAATTGTCATTTTGAGAGGCTGGCCACTTTCTGATCTGCGGCCGAAGAGCGGTCTCGAACTGGCTGACCCAGGAAGCTCAGGTAGGAAGATATTTGCCTTTTTACTGTATTATATCAGGGACTAGGTTACAGTAAATGTCATTGTCAGAGATTTGTTGTACAGATCAGGGACAAAGGAAATTACTGTATATTTTTGTCAGAGATCAGGAAAACAGAATAAGGTAGACAGTTATTCTAGATAAACTGTGTAAGGAACTGAGATACCACGTGGTTAAAAGGGTTACGTAACATTTTCTTAATATGGGAAATCAGTGCACTAAAATATCACGAGGTCCGCCCCTAACTGAAGATGCAAAATATATGCAATTACAGCGGGCTGATAATGTTAGGTATTATGCAAAATGGGTTAATAAATATGGATTTGATGGTAAATTGGATAAGATTTCATTAGTTAAACTTTTAAAACAGCTTAAATCTGATGCTGAAGGACAGGCAAAAAAGCAGCAGCAGCAGTTAGGCATTCCTCAGGCACACAGGTGGATTGAGGAAGTAAACTGAAGGGAACAGAAAACTAAAAGTTCTAAAACATTATTTTTAGACAAAGAGGATAATAATACAGTAATAGCAATGGCTCCTCCTCCCCCACCCCCTCCGATGCCTTTTTCAGGATATGAAGCAAGTGGACAAGCCAGTCCACCTCCACGTTATCCTGATGTCACAATGACACTAAAACCATTTGTTAGAGATCCTATTGAAACTAGGTCCCGGACACGTAAAACACTCGGGGACACAGACTTGTATCAAATAGGCAAAAACACACTAGAGGAAAATGAGGAAGAAATCTGTCCACTTATCAAGGTACCAAATCCTCAAGCAGGACAGGAAGGGCAGGACCCAACTCTTCTAGTGTACAGACCATGGACACCGGAAGATATCCGGAAGGCTACAGAGGGAATTCCCCATCCAAAAGTCAATTACACGAAGTTCTTACAAGATTTGCAAGGTATGAGACTAAGTTACCACTTGAATGGGGAAGAAGTAGAAAAGGTAGTTAGACAAATTGTAGGTCCAGATTGGCACATGATTTGTGGCACCTGGAATTCCCGTAATGCAGAGCTTAAGCCACTCCCACATAGTGACGCAGAATTAGACAATAAAGTAAAAGGTCTTACAGACCGAATTTCTGAAAAATGGAAACCTAGAGCAGATTGGACTTGCATTAACCAATGCATACAACAAGACAATGAAACTGTAGATGGGTACTATGGTAGATTATTGGAATGCTTCAATAACCATAGTGGTATGGCTATTCCTGAAAATCAGACACATGATACCCCGTATGAACAGCAACTGAAAAATGGGTTTTTGAAAGGTTGCATTGCACCTATCAGTAGCTTCATTACGAAGCATATGATAGATCATCGCACAAGTAGGTTACAAGCCTTACTTGAATATGCTAGACATGCTGAAAGACACTTCAATAACAAAAAGAAAAAGAAGACACAGGTCTTCACTGCTGAAGACGGAGCTGAAGTTTTTGTAGTACAGTCAAGTAAACAGGGTAAGAAAAATGCCCAAGGAAATAGACAATTTGACAAACGATCAGAAGATTTTGAAGAAAGAAAAAAGAAAGGTGAGTGCTTTAAATGCGGTAAGAAAGGACATTTAGCAAGGGATTGCAGGCAAAATAAGAAAGTAACCACAGAAAGCAAGGATGATGAAGACTGACTATATGACAGTGATAAAAGTCAGAAATCATCAGAAAAGGCTAACAAACAAAGAACACATGTCAATGTAGTAGAAGGAACAGAGGAAATGCAAGTAGATATGGAAAATGAAGAAAGTGAAATTCTAGATTTAGCATTACTGAGCTTGGAGCTCTACTTGGCAGACACAAAACCGGAAGTTACACTTCTGGTGGAGGGAAAGGAAGTGAAATTCCTGTGTGACTCAGGAGCATCACGGACTTTGATACACCCCTCCAAGTTACCAGAACATTCCGAATCACCTGATTACATACTAGTGAAAGCAGCAAATGGACAGCTATACAGGGAACCACTCTCCCATGATATAGCAATAACTGACCCTGTTTCAGGTATGACCCAGAAGGGCAAAATTGTGGTTTCTGCAAAATGTCCAGTAAACCTACTAGGAAGAGATCTTATGCAGGTATTTGGCATAGCAGTAGTTCCCACCATGTAGGGTATGGAGGCACAAAGGCAAATGGATACTTTCGTAGTGCGACCGGAGAGTGAGACTTTTTACTGGTACAGCCAGGACCTGGTTATGACTGGTCCAGGGGCAGTAACCGAAGAACTGATGAATGTAGCCATCAGTAAAGCTCCCTCCCTTGACACTGACCAACAGCATTTGTTGCATTGTACTCTATACTACTGTAACACACCAGGGCCCGATAAAGAATATGAGCAGGAGTTATTCAAAAATCCTGCAAACAGATTAGTATTACGAACCTTGTATTGGGATACTGAGGGAAACAGTGTGGTAAGATGTTCATTACCTCAAGAATTCATAGCACTGTACAAATCTAATCGACTACCACATGTCAGCTTAACAAAAAACAAGAATGTGAAATGGGCAGACTTAGGAGAAAAAGTAACAAGGTGGGAAAAACAAACTGATTCAGAATTATCAGAGCAGGGAATACAAAAACAGAAATTGAATTGGCTAACACAGACACACCCAGATGTACACTTGCAAGCTAGTGAGGACAGCTGATTGGCATTCTTATTAGAAGAAGAGGAAAAAGCCTTGTGTGACATACCAAAGATTCTTTGGTCAACAGGAAAATCAGATGTAGGACTTATTCAAACAGCAGGACCAGTTACTATTACACCAAAATCAGCATTTAGACCACAAAAAGACAATACCCCTTGAGGAAAGATGCAGAACAGGGAATCAAACCTATAATAGCAGCATTACTCAAGGAAGGAGTATTGGTAGAATCTCTTGATTCACCATGTAATACCCCTCTGTTTCCTGTTAAAAAAGCAAATGGGGAATGGCGGATGGTACAAGATTTGCAAGCTGTAAATAATGCAGTAATACCTAGAGCACCTACGGTGCCAGACCCACACACTTTGTTGAATGATTTGAAGCCGCAACAGAAATATTTCACTGTAATAGACATAAGCAATGCTTTCTTTTCAATAACTATACATCCTGATAGCCAGTATTGGTTTGCATTTACATTTCAGGGTAAAATGTATACCTATACTCAGCTACCACAGGGATATTGTGAAAGTCCAACAATATTTGCACAAGAAATGGCTAGCAACCTGGCGGGGTTCACTCCACCAGGAGGTAGTCAGATTTTGCTTTATGTAGATGACATCTTGCTAGCAGCCCCTACCCAGCATCAATGCAGGGAAGATACGATAGCATTATTGAAATTTTTAGCAGCACAAGGACATAAAGTAAACAAAAGTAAGTTACAACTTTGGAAAAAACAGGTTAGATACCTAGGATATGTAATATCCAATAAAGGTAGGATATTAGATGAGGACAGAAAAACAGTGATTTTACAGGCACCCAAACCAGCAACCAAGAAGGAAATGATGTCCTTCTTGGGAACAACTAATTTTTGCCGAAGCTGGATACCAAACTATGCTTTGGAATCTGCTCCACTGGCTGATTTAATATATAAAACACCAATGGCAGCACAAGATTTATTACAATGGACACCCGAAGCAGAAACAGCTTTCTGCAGACTTAAACAATTGATAGCTTCTTCATTAGTTCTAGGACTCCCGAATTACCATAAAAGATTTTTTCAGACCGTAGACTGTAAGCAAGGTTATATGACATCAGTTCTGATGCAACAGCATGGGGATAAGCAACGCCCCATAGCTTACTATTCATCGCAATTGGACCCAGTGGCACGGTCGTTGCCTCACTGTGTACAAGCAGTGGTCGCAGCTGCAATGGCAGTACAGGCTTCGGCCTCAGTAGTGTTGTTCCACCCTCTCACATTGAGAGTGCCTCATGCAGTCACGATAATTTTACTGCAAGAAAAAATAGCATATCTTTCTCCTGCTAGACATCTTTCATGTATCACTATACTGCTGAGCCAACCTCATATGACAATTGAACGTTGTACAACATTGAACCCATCAATGTTACTTCCAACTCCTGTGGATGGCACACCGCACAGTTGCCTGCAGGAAATTGAGCAAATAGCTTTGCCTAGACAAGATCTCACTGATACACCCTTGAATGATGCTGAGATGACATTTTATGTGGATGGCTCGTGCAGGAGGGGTCCTACAGGGAAAAATCTAGTATGGTATGCAGTAGTTACAGATACAGAAACTTAAGAAGCCCAACCCTTACAGCATAACCTATCTGCTCAAGCAGCAGAATTAATAGCTTTAACACGGGCTTGCACTTTAGCCAAAGACAAATGTGTGAACATACATACTGACAGTCAGTATGCTTTCTCTACAGTACATGTTTTTGCGCAACAATGGAAAAATAGGGGAATGATAACATCTGCTGGTAAACCGATTAGTCATGCGCAACTTATTTTGAACCTATTAGATTCTATTCAGTTACCAACTAAAGTAGCTATTTGTAAATGTTTAGCTCATACAAAACAACAGGATAGAATTTCAAAAGGAAATGCAAGAGCTGATGCAGCTGCAAAACAAGCAGCCTCAGACTCAGAAATCTTACTTTTAACTGAGGAATTACAACCCTCTGAGATTTTAGATTTAGAAATGTTAAAAACAATGCAGACACTAACTACAAAAGCAGAGAAGCAAAAATGGGAGAAACGAGGTGCAATCCTCGAAAATGGACTGTATGTCTCCAAAGAGAAGAAACCAATATTGCTGTCTAATTTATTTAGATATGCAGCTTTGTTGAGCCATGGGCAGTGCCATGTCTCAACAGGGGGGATGGTACAGTTAGTAAATCAAATATTCCAAACATACGGATTCATAAATTACACAAAAAAATGTTGTGCAGCATGCCATATTTGTAACAAACATCATGCACAAGGGGCATTCAAACCCAAGCAAGGAAGCTTTCCCACACCACCATATCCGTTCCATACTATCTGTATGGATTTCATAGAACTGAGTAAATGTGAGGGAAAGAGAATACTGTCTAGTAATTATAGACATGTTTTCTAAATGGGTAAAAGCTTTTCCAACTAAAAATCTGGATGCAGCAACAGTGGCAAAAGCCCTAGTAAAAGAAGTAATTCCTAGATTTGGCATACCGGAAATGATTTATAGTGATAATGGGACACATTTTGTTAACCAGACAATCCACCAACTTGGAAGATTCTTTGGAATCTCCTTAAAAAATCATTGTGCTTACCACCCACAGTCTGCAGGACTGGTGGAAAGGTACAATGGAATTCTTAAAAGCAAGTTGAGGAAGTTAGTTAGTGATACACAGAAGAACTGGATTTGCTGTTTGCCTTTGGCACTGCTGAACATGAGAACGGTTCCGAATGTAAAGGGTTTGACACCCTTTGAAATGGTATTTGGAAGGGCATATTATGTGCCTCAGTGGAAAGCTCTCATGCCTGCAGAACAAGAGGCTGACAGCTCATTAGCTAGCTACATGCAAAGATTGTTAACAAATAAAGCTGTTTTGCAGTTTAACTCTTTTTCAGATAAAAGACAGACCGAACCGTTGGGAGCAGTGCTGGTTCCAGGGACCTGGATCTGGTTGAAGGTTACGAAAAGAAAGAATTGGGCAAGTCCAAAGTGGGAAGGACCGTACCAGGTACTGTTGGCAATGCCTACTGCAGTTAAAATTGCTGAGAGAACGTCCTGGATCCATTTGACGCACTGTAAACCGGTAAAGAACTTTCAACTTGATAAACATTTTGTGACTGATACACAACAAAGGCAGAATGGCCAAGAGCAAAACAAGTAAAAATACAGATCAACCCAAAAGATATTGCTTAATAATCTTGTTGACTATGCATCTATTGACTATGATTGTGACAACCTTTCTTTTATTGTGGTTCTTCCTACATGTGACCACACAAGTAAAAGTGAAAAGACGTGATGAACTGTCTGTAGACTGGCATCCAAACTTTAACACATACCTAGCTATGAAGCATGTATATGTAGAGACTATGAATATATCAAATTGCTGGGTTTGTACTGCTATACCAACAACATATGGAGGACTGTTAATGTCCGCTGTCCCCTTGGGGATAAATGAAACTTGGGAAAATTTACTTTTTGATACAGGATCTGTAAGATCACAAGATAAAGTTGCATTGTATTTGCCTATTACACAGAAGGGAATTGTATGTTTTTATAAAAATGATACCCTTCAAGTGGGTTGGACTAGTTGTAACATCACAATCTCTTATAAATGTTTAATTAAGGTTAAGGACAAAGGCACTGTTTGTAATACGAATTATGATTCATATTTAAGTTCAATGAAAACAACACTAAATGAAGTGCGGAAAAATCCTGTTTTATATAAGCAGTTGTCTATTATAGACAAGAAAATGTTTCATGCAGAGTTAATCCGCATCAGTACTAAAGTAGAAAATTGTTATTTTGTTTGTGGGAAAAAAAACATATAAATGGTTACCTGAGAATTGGTCTGGCAGTTGTTTTTTGGGTTATCTGGTTCCAGCTATAAGGCATACTGCAGAATTACCTCTGGGTAAGATACAAAATGTGAGAGATGTAACCCAGAAACGTGAAGGTCCAGTCGGAAAACCTGTAAATCCAGTGGGACAAATCGAAGCTGGTTGGAAAGACAATAATTCCGTGAAGAATCAAGAAAAATTGACTCATATGGACTTGAGTGACAGTGTTATATCCTCGGCTGGGATATTTCCAGCATATTGAGCAGTTAAATCGATCTGGGAGTTGAGAAAGCTGTCGAAACTCCTCGAAGTAATGAGTAATGCAACTTTTTCTGCTCTTGAACTAGCGACTGATGAACTGAACGCAATGAGAACTGTTGTGCTACAAAATCGAATGGCTCTTGACTTCACCCTAACGGTGAGAGGTGGTACGTGCGCTCTTATCAAAGAAGAATGCTGTCCGTTTATCCCAGATAATCGGCACGAGATTAATGACCACCTAGAGGTAATACAGCAGGTATCAGCCATGACAGAACCAGGCCCAAACCCACTGACGAACTTTATCCAGAACTTGTTTGGTGGGTGGGGTTCCATCCTAATGAACATCCTGATTGCTATTTGTGTGGGACTACTCCTATTGGGAGCATGTGTCTGTTGTGGGATTCCCTGCATGAAAAGATTAATTAAAGATTTTATTGATGTATCTGTAACTGAAACTTTGTACCAAGACATTGAGTTGGAGAAATTAATCCCAGATGAAATTCTTTCTGAAATGTAGATTAAATGACTTACCTAGTTGAAAGTCCTTAAAGGAAAAGGCTAGGAAATGAAATAACATTGTTTATATTTCAAGAATAGAATAAAAAGTATTAATAGGGAGGAAAATGTTAGGAAAAATATGTACTTAAACATATATAGAGTGTTAGTTAAAAAGCTAATAATGTATAATGCATTTTATTCTATTAACAATATGGCAATAAGAATGAAAATACATGTAATTGCTTGAAGCTTTGGAGCTGCAGTGTATTTGAACTCTGACCCTGGCAGCAGCTAGCTCAGCAAGCTTATGTTTCTCACTAATGATTATCTGCTGGGTTAGGAAATTAAATGTATGAAATATTGAAGATTTTCTTTTCCTTCCTTTGGGACGATTGGCCTTGTAAGTGTTACCAAGATAAGACGCAGCTGTCGGGAGAATGTTGCAAGAAGAACAAAGACTGTATTACAAGACTGAACCAGCTATTTATTCTAGCAGGCCAGAAACCTTGAAGAAGTAACATTTACAGAAAGACATTATAATTGACCAGGTGCTTTGCAAGGTTGTATTATTCCCAAGGGAAGACTTTTTTGAAATCTATAGCATCAGCAATCTTTATGAATAGAATATTGTGAACCATAGTGATGTAGGTGCCCTGTGACTAACCACGTCAGAAAGGTGGGCACAAACTAGAAATTAGTTACTATAAGAATTGTGTACTTCCTGTATCATGTCAGACAAAATTCTGTACTTGTACGTTTTTTGCCTCCTGGTGTACACTAGTAAACTTTTGCATCTGAGCCTCCTGTGTTGTAATCTTATTTTTTATCTGACAATTAATTAATCTCTGACACATTAACATGGCATTCACAGAAAAAAGGCTCTGGTAGTGCAGAGCATTCAGCTGATTAACAACTTCCTACTTTCATTTGGTAATAATTAAGGGCAGATTGGATGCACCAAAACATACCTGTACAGTCAAGGTGATAGTACAAAGCAATCAAAAAAAAAATCTCCTGAGAACTCATTAGGAGATAAAAAAACTGTCATTTTATGGGACTTAACCTACAAACGTTTTATCTTTTAATCTTACATAAAAAGCAGTCTTAGTCAGGCATATTTAAAATAAAGTTACTTGCATTGTATCTACTATTACCTTTTTCCCTTAGACAGCAAAATCTGACATTATTTTATGTCACTGAGTTTTACAGCTAGCAGGCTCTAATGACTTTGCCAAGAAAAAAAATATGTATTACAGAATAACATTAATTCTGACTGTGGCTGTTACAAATATCTGGTCAGCTGGTTATTGCATGTTAAATTGTGTTATTAAAACAATGTTATCGGTAAATTTGAGATAAGATTAAAGCAGTAAATAAAAAAATGTAGACAAAGTATAGAGCGTTAGATTATATTTACTGCATCAATGTTCTGGATGGGTTGAATTTATTTATTCAGGAAACATGTTCATAAATAAAAACCTAGATTATTATGTAATTATGGGATTGTGGAAGCAAACTCCAAGGAAAATAAAGACAGTAATGTAACAGCATATCAATGAATATATGAGGTGTGATGTGTATCTGAAGAAGTTTAGCCAAGGTGTTAAACGAAAAGCGTTTAATCTTATTCAGATTTCAGTACTTTTGTGTTCTACAATAAAGTGGATATCTGGTCAGTTGAGAAGACTTTTGTGTTTCCAAGTTTGTGTTCGTGTTTCCAATTCTGTTTTAGAATATATGAGGTATGCCAGATCTAATTTAGTAAATACTAAATTTAATGGCCATATCTACACCAACTTGGCTGATTCCAAAACCAGCCATGACTCTTGTTCCAGTTCAATTAATTTCATGTGTTTCACGTACAGTCAAAATGCATCTCCTGCTAATGCTGTTTAATAGAACGGATCGTTAAAGAGTTTATAGAAAGAATCTGGTACATACTTGTAATAAAAAACAAATTTAGTAGCTATGGTGTGAAATCCTTTATTTCATATAGCTTCATTTCCAAATCTGTGAGTTTTTTTTTTTTTTTAGTCAGACTTGTTATTTCTGTCTGGATGCAGGTGAGCACTGAGGACAAGGTGGCATTCACTTATGCATACTCTCAAATATGGTATAAGTATCCCCTTCTATCTATTCCCAATCCCCTCTTATGTAGCATTCAGGTATGCATGCTCCTAAGCATGGTATAAGTACGGGTCTACTTCACTTTACCTAAAACTCATTTGACGACATTCATTTCACAGAGACCAAATCACCTAAAGTTCACTTCACCTAAAACCCATTTGACCAACACTTATTTCACTGACATTTAGTAGTGGCAGTGTGTAGAGTACTGTAAGCCAAGTAAAAGGTCTATGTCCTTTTCCCCACTGCAGTGTGATCCTGGAGTTAGTATATATATATAGTTGGGGGGACACAGTCTGCCACATTGGGGGTGTGGGGGGGCATAGCCCCCACCTAGTTTTATTTTATATTATCCGGTTTCTGTTATGAGAGTACGTAAGTAGTGTTTAAGTATTGGAAAGAGTTAGTAATATGTGTTGTAAGTGCCTTTCTATGGTTTAAAGTGTAGTAGTGTGAAATTCAGCATTATCAGTTGTCAGTGAAATAAGTGTTGGTGAAATGAGTTTTAAGAGCAGTGAACTTTGGGGTGATTTGGTCTCTCTGAAATGAATGTCGGTCAAATGAGTTTTAGGTGAAGTGAAGTAGACCCATAAGTACAGGCTTCTATCTACTCCAAATCCCCCCTTATGTAGCATTCAGGTGTGCATGCTCTGAATAAGTACCACCTTCTATCTACTCCCAGTCTCCCTTTATGCAGCATTCAGATGTGCATGCTCCCAAGCAAGGTACAAGTACAGGCTTCTATCTACTCCAACCCCCCACCCCTTATGCAGCATTCAGGTGTGCATGCTCCCAAGCAAGGTATAAATACAGCCTTCTATCTACTCCTAATCCCCCCTTATATAGCATTCAGCAATTCTATATACACCAGGCCTTTTGGTCATAACCTGGGATACCCCATGCAGTTTTGCAGTGTATACACTCAGCCACAACCATTCTGTCATTTATTACTGTTCCTAATTTGTGCCCCTCAGTCTCCCACACTGATAGCCACCCCATCACTATCTGTAGCATGAGTGATATCATTCCCTATAACACAGGATTCTTTTTAAAATCAAAGTGTCTGTTAATCGTACTACTTAATGTCTCACATTGCATACAAAGCTAGTACTGGATAACTGGAAATAAGAAATGAACAGGCTATGCTTCCTAATCTGTCAAGGTTAATGTGTTCAGAATCCAAATGGACCTGGGGTTAATTGTGCAGAATAGTAGCTTGCATGTGAATACATATACTGTATTACATAACAAAAAGCAATGCTATAGAATACTTCTTGAATACAGCTTTTTAAAAGATCAAATTAAAATTTAAAGCATGAATTTTGACTCCAGATAAGGATTCCTTGGCTCATCTGAAATGGTAATTTCTCTGCTTACTGTATAATCTGCATATCATAGCAAGCACAGATAACGTTCGAGGGAATGTCTCACTAGTGAAAGGGGAAAAAAACTCTGGTTATCTGTAAATTATACTCTTACCTGCACCATGCATGAAGGGCTTGTGTTAAGACTAACTAAGTTAAAAAAAGTCCAGGTAGTTTTGTTACGGGACAGGTCAGTGTTTCATGTTAGGAAGTCTGTAGTTAACCACATGTACTTTACCAGAAGCAGATTGGAGACTATATTACATATTGAAGTTAATAATATGATTAACAAACTATTCAATTTTTCTGTAGTATATTGTGGTAGGAGATTTGCTACAAATCAATGCACTGCCTCTCAAAAATCCTGCATTGTGGTGATGTCACCCCAGCAGGCCCTGAAAACTTGCCAATTAATTTAAACAACAAACAACACCCCTACAAACATATGAATTAACTAACTCTCCTTCATCTATCACCTCAAATATATTTCTTCCCAGCTCTACATTCCTATCATTGAATGACCATCTATCCATGCTATTAAAACTAGCACATCAAACCCTTCTCTCCATCATGCTCCCACTTGTCTTCCAAAAAAAAAAATTAAATATTGTCACCATCATCCTCCACAGCTTTTGTAGCAAAATTACATAACTACATGCCTGGATATCATAGTATATCCCTGATGTTCCTGATATCACAGAAACCTACCTGGCTTAGTCCTAACATTAAAGATTCTAAATTCCTCCCTCGAGGCTACAGTATTATCTGAGCTGATAGACCCCACAATTAATCAGGAGAGGTAGCCTTAAGTTCATAAAACCTCTCTCCCTATTCACACAACATTCCAAAATTGCAAAATGCTGAAATACTACTATCAACATTAAAGGTTAACAATAAAAACCTGCTATGTTTAGTTCCAGTCCTAATACCACCTGGAAGTAATATAACAACTTTAGAAGAAATCCTCTCATGGACAAATAATCATATTCCTTATGAAAAAATCATACTAAGAGATGTACTTATTGACTAGTAAAACCTTACATCAGACTTTCCCTCAGCTAGTATAAACCTTTATGGTTACACACAACTTATCAAAACACACACTAGATTTAATAATACCAACAGTAAAGGTACAATTCTAGACTTGATACTGGTCTCCAACCCTAAAATATTTACAACCTCTGCAACCTGTCCAAACTCACTTAGCAACCACCTTCTAGCTTATACCCATAGAAATACCACACACCAACCAAACACTCACTAACTTAAAATATTCCAAGACCTTTCTAAATTCAATATAGACTCCTTCATCAACACATTGAAAACCTTTAACTGGTCTGACTTTAAAACATTTTCACTCCACGAGACAGTCAATACTTTTAAAATGCTCTTCTTAAATACTTTAAACATACACTGCTCACTTCACAAAAATGAGTGAAAATTAACCTTGCACCATAGCTTACTACCAGGGCAAAAACTACAATGTCTACTAAAGACAAAGCTTGAAAAGAATGGTTTAACCTTAAAACTCCCTATAACCTGCAACTCTATACAAAATTGTGCAAGTTGAGGCAAAACAAGGTAAAAAAAAAATCTTGCTTTTTTCCCACTTTTCTGAGATTTAAAAAAAGTTCAGTTACAGGCTTGCTGTTTTTGAACTGTTTGTAAGTTTCTTGGAGGCCATTTTTTGCTTAGGCTAAATGGAAGTCTCTCTGTTGATCAGTGGCAGTGAAAAACATTGAGCAGCCTGCCCGCCCCTGTGGGAGTGGTTACAGACTTGAAACTGTAGTTTTATTGGCCATTTTGGGTCAATTCCAACCTTCTTTATCTTCCTCTCTTAAAACCCACTTTTGCGCTGTTGTGCATGTTTTTGTGCATAGCGCAACAGCAGGCAGCGCCACCTAATTGGGTTTAAACTATTCCTGGCTCCACAAAGTCTGCTCTTCACTTTTTCCATTAGAACTGCTCTATCTCTCAATTTAAACACCATATTCTCATTCTAAGGCCCTTCACTGGTCCAATTAAGTAATCCTACAAGTTAGCACTATTAAACCATAAGCACTACTTACTCTTATACTCTCTACGATTATCCTGTCCTCTATTGGTCCGTCTTAAATTCAGTTTCCTATATTACTCTAGCATGTCCAGAGGTCAGTCAATGGTTTCCTCTCCAGTCCAGCTGGTGAATTTTGAGGCAATGTTACAACTGTCTCATGTACACAGACAACCCTCTCCTCCTCCAGACAGGTTCAAATATATGTGAGAGATGCAACTATTTTACCAAACTGGAGGCTGAGCTCTCTCATCTCAAAAATGGAGTAACCAGTCAGGAGGAGAAGGTAACCTCACACAACACAATTCCAGTATCACATAGTCCCACCACATCAGCAAACCAAACACATAAATACACAAAAACATACTTGGAGGCTCTAAATAAAAATCTAACTAGGCAACAGAGACCTCCAAAGCAGACATCCAAGCAAACGCTACCTCAAAACAAAACACGCACAGCACATAGCCCACAAAGTCAGTGTGCCAAGCAGCCACAGCCCTTAAGGCTGAATAACACACCTGATACTCTTGTAATAGGTGACTCTATTGTCAGACACACTGACGTCCCGCTCACCAGGCTGAATAAAGAGAAGGTCACGGTGAGCTGCCTGTCGGGTGCTAGGATCCACCACATAATGCAAGCACTCAGGTCACTCCAAAGCAAATACAAATATGACTCAGTCATTGTACATGCCGGTGTGAATGACCTGAGACGTACCTCCCTGGACTACATGAAAAGAGTCATAGAGGAGCTCTCTGATCATGTAGCCCAGGCTGGTATGACCCTGACCTTGAGCAGCATCTTACCCTCACCTAGAATGATGCCACAGTACAAAGACAAAATGATCGATTTTAACAATTGGCTAAAATTTTGGTGTCATTCAAAGGGGATCCAGTGTCTGTCAGCCTGGGATGACATGCTCGACAAGCCATGTTGCTTCGCTAGGGACGGCTTGCACCTTTCACCACTGGGCTTTCAGATATTGGCAAAGGCTCTTGCCACCCCCATAGTGCCTTTTTTAGGCAAGGCTCAAAAGTCAAACCCACCCCATAGACAGCACAAGGAACAAGAAACTAAGGGTAATGCTGCTTAATGCCAGAAGTCTTAACCTCAAGATGCACACACCTGAAGCTCTCCTCAGTATGGAGAACATCGATATCTGTGCAGTGACAGAAACCTGGTTCAAGGCTCCAGAGAGCACCCCAGCACTACCAGGCTATACCTCATATCATGCTTTTCGGCCCCAAAACCCGGACCGAACCACAAAAGGAGGGGGAGTTTCCATATTTATCAAGGATATCCACACCTCCAGGTTAGTGGCATTGCACGAAGTATCGGAGACCATCCATGTGCAACTAACAGTGGCCAAGACTGCTTTTCAGTTTATAGCATCCTACAGACCACCCTCTCAAAGTCAGGAATCCCGCTGTGCTTTCCTGAAAACATTGGAGAACATGAAGATCTCTCCAAACACCATTATATTGGGTGACTTCAACTACCCAAACATTGACTGGGAGCACTACTCAAGCCCCAGCATCCTGGCCCAAAGGTTCCTGGAATTTAATAAATAAATAAATGGAATAAGCAACTTATTCAAGTCTTCCCTCCTGTCCAATTTCTCTTCAGATAGCCCATCTTAATATTCGTAGCCTGTATAACAAAATAACTCAACTCCATGCCATCCTTGACTTATACTCCTTTGATATCCTTTGCCTAACTGAAACCTGGCTAAAAGCAGACACCAAAGACATTGACATAATACCACCAGGTTATAATATAATTAGACATGACCGTAATGTCAAAAAGGGTGGAGGTGTAGCGGTACTTTACAAAACTGATCTACTGGTTTCCCTACTAGATACCAAACCTCCCTCACTATGCAATAGTGAAATCTTAATGACCAAATTACAAATGAATACAAATAAATCAATCAATATCATTTGCTGTTACATCCCACCAGGTAGTAACATTAACACCCTTGAAAACCTTCTTAGCTGGCTCTCAACCTCCCTCCCTCAGGAAACTATACTACTTGGAGACTTTAATATTGACTGGAATTCATGTATTTCCCAAATACCCTCTTCACATATAAATCTCTATGGCTTTCAACAACTGATTACCGACACTACAAGAATAGACAAAACCAGCTCTAAACAGAGCATCCTGGACTGGATACTAGTTAATTCTAACCCCATGACCTATACCACAGGAACATTACCGGATAATATTAGTGACCATTTAATCACTTTCATCAACAGACTTAAGAGCCCTATAGCCAATAATATACAACTTAGAACTTCCAGGAACAAAACAAATTTCAAACAGGGCATCTTCCAACTAGAACTCAAAGCTTGCAATTGGTCTCCTTTAAAATACTTACCTCTTGATGAGGCTGTGTCATACTTCAACAACAAATTCCTCCAAATTCTCAACCTCCATGCCCCCAAAAGACTAGTAAAAACCAAAGCTAAGACTGCTCCCTGGTTATCTAAAGAAACCAAACAAAAATGCAACTTAGAAATAGGACTTGGAACAAATGGAGATATACCAAAAACCCAGCTGACCACATAATCTTTAAACAACTTAGAAACAAAACAAAGAAACTAATATTCCAAGATAAAAAAAAATACTATTGGGAATTCCAACACTCTCAACGTCAGAATCCACAAAAATTCTGGGTGGGTATCAACAAACCTCTTCACCCTGGCCTTTCCAAAACTCCAACTCCCTCTAACCTCACTCAAACTACACCTAAACAAATTGCTGATACTTTCAACTCTTTTTTCTTAGACACTGTCACTACCTTGGCATCAACTTTATCTCCAAAATCCACTCAAGTACCTCACTTTCTTAATAATAACCCCCCCTCTTTCAAATTACAACCTGTCTCAACAAACCTCATATATACCCTACTTACCAAACTTAAACCATGCACCCCTTCAGCTGACCTCATTCCAGCAGAGTACCTTCAAATAGGTGCCAAAGCATTAGCCTTTCCTGTCTCCATTTTAATTAACCGAACCATAACTGAAGAAACTATTCCTACCTTATGGAAGGTCTCTCACATCATTCCACTTCATAAGGGTGGTAACTCGAACAAGCTCTCTAACTTCCATCCCATAGCTCTTCTTTCCCCACTAGCTAAAATCATGGAAAGATGTGTTCATAGGCAATTACTTGATCATCTCCTCCAAAACAATCTTCTAGCAGACTGCCAACATGGCTTTAGACCTCATCACAGTACCACCACTGCTCTATTGTCTTTCACTGACAATATTAATAAAAATCGGAACAACAACTTACTTTCCTCAGCTTTATTTTTAGACCTCTCAAAGGCCTTTGATATGGTTAACCATCCTCTCTTACTAAACATCCTGAAATCATTCAACTTAGACTCCCAGACTATCCAGTGGTTTAATTCCTACTTGGATAATAGACAACAAGCAGTACTTTGGGAAAATCACGTATCTTCTCTTCTTCCAATCAAAATAGGAGTACCACAAGGCTCAATACTTGGACCTCTCCTTTTTTCCATCTTTATCAACAACCTACATCAGTCCATTCCAAACTCCATCTGTATTCAATATGCCAATGACTCTACACTGATATGTTCAGCTTCCTCCCCAACAGAACTTCAAGTTACTACACAAAAAGTCTTCACAGCAGCCGAAAACTAGTTCCACCAATATTGCCTCTTACCGAACCCCAAAAAGACTAAATTATTACTTTTTACACCTACACTAAAATCATCCTCTTTTACATTTAACACTACTTCTAATAATGGCAGCACAATATCCCCAGAACCCACTACAAAACTCATTGGGGTCACAATTGACCACAATCTTAACTTTGATTCCCATATTAACTTAACCATCAAGTCAGTCAATAGAAAACTTGGATCACTTTATAGGCTTAAAACCTACCTCACAATCTTAGCCAGAAGCACTATAGCACAAACACACCTACTCTCCACCCTTCTGTATGCCTCTCCTATCTTTTCAAATGTATCTAAAGCTAATTACAATAAACTAGCAACAGCATACAATAATATAGCCAGATTTGCAACAGGAACCCCCTTTCGTACCCATCATTGTTCTAATCTTAAACAACTTGGCTGGCTTGAACTTCATAATCAGATTCTACTTCAGCAATTAACCATCACCCACAAAATCTTCTATCAGCCTTCAAATACTACTATACTTAGCTCTCTTATTACACCTTATAAAAACATCTCTTCCTTACACTCTGCCACCAAGCGTCTAGCAGACTCCCTCAAATCCAACAACAAAGCTGGGAATAGTCTATTTGCCAACTGTATTGCACCTGTCTGGAACAAACTTCCTAGGGAAATTACTGCAATGACCTCATCTAATACTTTCAAGAAGCATCTTAAAATCTGGCTGTATTCCCAATGGCTCTGTCCTTGCACTAACCCTGACTAAACTTTTTGTTTCTCCTTTTCCATTTTCCACACTGCCTAATCTTAACTAACTTACTATAGCTCTGTTGTTTTTCCAACTTTACTAATAAAGAGAGAGAGAACAAAAAAAAAAAAAAAATGTATTATATATATATATATATATATATATATATATATATATATATATATATATTTTTTTTTTTTTCTTTTTACATATATATTTAATTTTTCCTAACAATATAATTACTTGTATTCTGTACTTTCATACATTTTATTCTTTTGTATTGCAAGCATAATATCTATTGTCCTTTGTGGAGCTTTTCTCCCCGGGCCTCTACTGAAAATGGACATGTATCCAGCTAGACTAGCCCGGTCAACAAATGTAAAATAAAATAAATAAATAAAAAATTATAAACTCAAATGCTATGGAACAACTAGTCACCACTCCCACAAGAGGGGACAACATACTAGACCTGATCATTACCAACATAGGGACTCTATGCTCCACACCAGAAGTATATCCCTCATTGGCAAGATCAGACCATAAATTAGTTTCACTGGATGTCCACATCCTGACCCCACCCCCAGCCCAGAAAACCACAGTGAAAAACTTTTCAAAACCGAAGTGGAATCCTTCAAAGCCCCAGGGCCAGTGGAAACTATGGCCCAAACTGCAGAATCCTATATAAACGCATTCTACGGACATCTCCAGGAATGCATGGATCATGCTATCCCAAACAAAACCAAGACCCAATCATCCAAAGGCAGGCGTCCAGTCTGGTGGACCCCTGCCATAAATAAACTGTACAACAGAAGGAGGAAGCTACTACATGATAGAGCAAAATCCCTAATAGGGAAGGCATCTCTGATCAGTACTAGCAAAAAATTACGATCCCTCATAAAATCCTCCAAGGCCAGCTTCGAGAAAAAAATTGCACAGGACACCAAAGACAAGCATAAGGCTTTTTTCAGTTATGTTAGGAACCTGGGATGCAACTCCCAGACTTGTTCAGAGTTGATTCTAAATGACAAAAAATACACTGAACCCACAGACATCACCAATATCCTGGCAGACAGGTTCAGTGCAAACTTCTCCACCCCCTCCCCCCCAAAAGAGCAAGTATCTATACCAACAGAAGGCTGCCTCCCAAACATCTCTGATGCTCAGATGAAGGCTGCCCTCTCCAAAGCAAGAAACACTGCTTCCATGGGACCAGATGGCATCCCAGGTTGCCTCCTACATAAACTCCAAGAGGAACTAATCCCTCAAATAAAACAGCTATACAATCTCAGCCTCACTACAGGATATGTGCCCACAGAATGGCGTACAGCAACAGTGGTGCCACTCCACAAAGGTGGAGCCTCTACGGACCCTGGAAACTATCGCCCCATAAGCCTGACTAGCTTAGTCTGCAAGGCTATGGAGAGGATCATCATGGAGTTCATAAACAAAGACATTGGGGACCTACAGACACTAGATCCTACCCAGTTCGACTTTGTCAAGGGCAGATCCTGCCTTTTGAACCTGGTTGACTTCTTCAAAACAGTCACCAAAGCCATAGATGAAGGGAAGGTAGTCCACACAGCCTATCTGGACCTTGCAAAGGCATTTGACACAATGCCCCACTCGGGCATCATAGATAAGCTATCCAGCTTAAATATAAACCCCTATGTCACAAGATGGGTCGCAAACTGGCTCAAAGACAGAACCCACAGAGTGAGAGTTGCTGGAGCCATGTCAGACTCGAAACCGGTCACAAGTGGCATCCCACAGGGTTCTGTCCTGCGACCACTCTTCTTCAGTATAAACTTTTCCGAGGTACAGGCAAACGTGGGAGGACTATGGCTCACCAAATTCACAGACAACTGCAAACTGGGTGCCATAATCGACTCTCCAGCTGACACAAACATCCTTCAAAAAGGTCTCACAGAGACAGATAACTGTTGCCAGTGCCATGGTTTAAAGCTAAATGCCAAAAAATGTATAGTCATACCCTTTGGCAAAAACAATGTGCCCACAAATTACCACATAGGTGGAAACCCATTGAGTACAGAGAAAGTTATTAGGGACCTGGGGACCCAAGTTGATAGCAATCTCTCCTTTGAAAACCACATTGCCAAAGTGGTTAGAAAGACTTTCTACATAGCCCACCTCATCACGAAGGGTTTCACATCTAGATCAAGAGAGGTAATTGTGCTCCTTTATTCATCCCTCATCATGCCCATCATAGAATACAATGCCCCTTTTGGGATGTACCTTACCCGACACCTGCAGCAATTAGAAAGACCCCAGAAGTATCTCACCAAGAGGATCAAGGGTCTCAAACAGATGCCATATGCTGCTCGGTTAAAAAAACTCCAGCTCTACTTAGTTGCATACTGCCTACTTCGAGGCGATCTATGCCTGACATACAAAGCTATGTCAAATCCAGAATTAATGGACATGCTCCACCTCAGTAAATCTAAATCCCTTAGAGTCACACGCTCGAGGGACTTGAACCTCAGCACAGAAATAAATAGAACTTGCTGGAGGGACAGGTTCATAACCCAGAGGCTCCCTTCACTCTGGAATAGAATTCCAGTTCATGTGAGGCAGAGCACCTCACTGAATCTCTTCAAGAAGAATCTCAATATGTGGATGGGGGATCATAGGTTTGTCCCAGGGATTATTCCTGTGTCACTATTAGACAGAGGCACAGTAAACTAAACCTTAAAAAGGGCACAGTTTACTCAAATCAAGGGGTGGCGTAAGCCATACAGAATCGGGCTAGGCTTATAATTGCCCCAGGGCAGATAGCCTAGTATGAACCTATGAACCTATGAACCTATGAACAAGGTAACCTATAAAAAAACAATAGACATCTACAACTTCCACAACCCCAAAAATTCTAGACTGCAATATGTAACCAAACCAAACTCAGTCAGCAATGCTGTCATTGACTCCCCAAACAATGTTAACATACTAGAAGAGGGTCTCACAGTAACTAATGACTGGTGCCAAAGTCATGGCCTCAAGTTAAATGCAAAAAAGTATCATTATACCATTTAGCAAAAACACAATCCCTGCTGATTACCACATCAACATCAACCCCATAAGCACACAACCTGTGGTGAAAGACCTGGACACTCAGGTTGATAACAACCTCACATTTGACCATCATGTAGTGGCATTTGACCATCATGTAGCGGCAGTTGTCAGAAAAGCCTTTTACTTGGTTCATCTCATAAGTAAAGGGAGTGCATCCAGAAAAAAGTAGGCTATTACCTCTCTATACTCCGCCCATAGTAGACCAATAATTGAGTATAACACCCCGTTTGGGATGTACCTCTCCAAACATTTGCACCAACTGGAAAGGCCACTGAAATACCTCACAAAGAGAATCCATGGCCTCCAACACTTGTTCTATGCAAACAGGCTCAAATCCCTATCACTCTACTCGGTGTCACACAGATTGCTCAGGGGTGATCTGTGTCTCACCTACAAGGTAATCTTGGACCCTGCCCTACTAGAGATGCTCCATATCTGTAAGTCTAACTCCTCATGCACTACCTGCTCAAAAGGCCTGAACCTAATATGTGACATTAACAAAACCTGTTGAAGAGACAGGTTTGTCTCCCAGAGGTTGCCCTATCTCTGGAATAGACTTCCCATACACATCAAACAAAGTACCTCGCTGACCCCCTTCAAGCACAACCTTGATGAGTGAATGGGTAACCACAAATTCATCCCAGGGATGCTATCTGTGTCCCTCACAGACAGGGGCATCAGGTGCTGACTGAGGTTTATTTTTGGGGATAAACTCTTGGCTAGACTTGTAAGGGCCCCAGGGCCATTAGCCTAGTAACCTTGTATAATCCTATAACCTGTTACATCTGGGCTCATATTAAGAACCCACCCCTTCTTACAATAGCACTCCATTAGAAAGAGCAACCTTGTTTAACATGTATTTCAAGGAAAGCATTACCTCCCTAACTAAAAAAATGTTTCACCCCATCCCTTTCTTCTAACACCTAATCCCAACAATTCACCAAACAGGTTAGATCAACACCAATATTCTCCTTTTTACCATACATACTACCCCCTCCTTTACCCCACCCCGCACCCCCAACTGATCTTAATTTTTCCTCTATATCCATTGCTATCAACTTCATCTTAGGATCTGTCTCCACATCAGTGATAAAAAAACTTTTGCTTAAATTCAACCCTTACTCCACTGCAGCTGACAACTTCCTACCTGAATACCTGAAGATAGCTGCTGATGCCATAGCATACCCAGTCTCTGTCCTTATCAATATATCAATAGCTGCATCCTGTGTGCCCTCACTATGGAAAAAATCTTGTTTTTCCCCTCTTCATAAAGGTGGCATCTTGGCTGATGTCTTTAATTTTCAGCCTATTCCAATATAATCACCTCTCTCAAACATTCTTGAAAGATGCATGGATAAGCAGCTCCTCCACTATCTTCTACAAGAATGGCTCTTAACATTCACCCAAGATGGTGTCCACCTAAAACACAGTACAACTACTGCCCTCCTGACACCATAAACAAATACAAGGACTTGGACAAAATTGTTTCTTCTTTATTCCTTGACCTGTCAAAAGCTTTTGATACAGTTTCTCACCCTAAACTCCTGTACAAACTGTCTCAACTTGGACTATTCCCGTTTTCATTACTATGGTCAAATAGTTGTTTAGCTGACAGGTCCCAGTCTGTAAAATGGCAGAATAGCCTCTCTCCACACCTGCAAGTCTCCACTGTTGTACTAAAGGCTCTATCCTTGGTATCCTCCTCTTTAATATCTTTATCAATGACCTCTGTACCTCCATAGGTCTAGCTTCTCTTATTTAATATGCTGATAATTCATAGGTTCATAGGTTCATAGGTTTATACTAGGCTATCTGCCCGAGGGCATTTACAAGCCTAGCCCATAGTTTTGTGGCTTACGCCACCCCTTTAGTATGGGGAACTATACCCATTATTTTGCTGTGCCTCTGTCGAGCAGTGACGCTGAGGTAATCCCTGGGGTATATCTGCGATCTCCCATCCATTGGTCAAGATTTCTCTTGAACAAGGCCAGCGAGGTGCTCTGCCTCACATATACTGGGATTTTGTTCCACAGCATAGGGAGTCGTTGGGTGATGAATCTATCCCTCCAGCACGTCCTATTAATAGCCGTGTCGAGGTTTAAGTCTCCCGCCCTTGTGGCTCTGATGGATCTAGATTTTTTGAGGTGAAGCATATTCATCAAATCTGGGTTTGACATGGCCTTGTATGTCAGGCACAGGTCACCTCTGAGCAAGCGGTGGCGACTGAATAGAGCTGAAGTTCTTTCAGTCGGGCAGCATAGGACAGATTTTGAGACCCTTTATCCTTTTGGTGAGGAACTTTTGTGGCCTCTCCAGCTGCTGCAAGTGTCGGGTCAGATACATTCCGAATGGGGTATTGTACTCAATCATTGGTCTGATGAGTGATGAGTATAGGGAAACTATGACCTCCCTTGATCTAGATGTGAATCCCTTCATGATAAGGTGGGCAATGTAGAAGGTCTTCCTAACTACTTTAGCTACATGGGTGTCGAATGACAGGCTACTGTCAACCTGGGTCCCCAGGTCCCTAATAACTTCTTCTGTGCTCAGTGGATTGCCACCTATATGGTAGCTAGGGGTAACCTTGTTTTCCCCGAAGGGTATGACTATGCATTTTTTGGCATTTAACTTTAGGCCATGGCTCTGGCACCAGTTATCCGTTTCTGTGAGACCCTTCTGAAGGATATCTGTGTCAGATGTGTTTTCGACTACGGCCAGTTTGCAGTCATCTGCAAACTTTGTCAGCCATAACCCTCCTGTGTTTGCTTGTACTTCGGAAAAGTAGATGCCAAACAAGAGTGGGCCCAGGACTGAGCCCTGTGGGACACCACTTGTGACAGGCTTTGAGTCTGACATGGTGCCAGCAACTCTGACCCTGTGGGTTCTGTCACTCAGCCAGTTTGCAACCCATCTTGTGATGTATGGGTTAACATTTAAGCTGATGAGTTTTTCAATGATACCCGAGTGGGGTATTGTATCGAAGGCTTTCGCCAGATTGAGGTAGGCTGTATGGACTGCCTTTCCCTCATCAATGGCTTTGGTGACTGTTTCGAAAAAGTCAACCAAGTTTAAAAGGCATGATCTGCCTTTGACAAAGCCAAATTGGGTTGGATCCAAAGTCTGCAAATTCCCTATGTCTTTATTTATGAGATCCATTATGATCCTCTCCATGGCTTTGCAGATAAGGCTTGTCAAGCTAATGGGCCGGTAATTTCCAGGGTCGGTGGAGGCACCGCCTTTATGAAGTGGGACCACTGTCGCAGTGCGCCACTCCCTGGGTACGTATCCAGAGGTGAGACTATGATTAAACAGCTGTCCTAGCTGTGGGTTTAATTCCTCGTTGAGTTCGTGGAGCACACAGCCGGGGACACCATCAGGTCCCATGGATGCTGTGTTTTTTGCTTTGGAGAGAGCAGTTCTCACTTGGGCGTTAGAGATGTTTGGGGGGTTGCAATCATTTGGTATAGATATCTCTCCTTTTGGGGGGGAGGGGAGAAGTTTGCACTGAACCTGTCAGCCAGTATGTTGGCAATGTCTGTAGGATCAGTAATCTTCACATCATTTTGAACTAGTTCTGAGCATATCTGGGAGTTTCCTCCCAGGTTTCTAACATAGCTAAAGAAGGCCTTATGATTGTCTTTTGAGTCTTTAGCTATTTTTCTCTCAAAGTTTGCTTTGGATGATTTTATGAGAGCTCTTAGTTTTACTTGTAGTGATCAAAGGTGTCTTACCTTTTAAGGATTTTGCTCTATCTTGTAGTAGCTTCCTCCTTTTGTTGTAGAGTTTGTTTATGGCTGGGGTCCACCAGACTGGATGCTTGCCTTTGGTACAAAGAGTCTTTGTTTTGCTTGGGATTGCCTTATCCATGCAGTCCTGTAGGTGCTGGTAGAAGGCATTTGTAAGTGATTCAGCGGCTTGGGTACTGTTTTCCGCTGCTCGGGGCCTTAAAGGAGACCACACTAGTCTTTAGAAGTGTGAAGTCGGCTTGAGAAGTTCTTTACTGTGGACTTTTTATTTCAGGTGGGGGTGGGATGAGGACCTCCAGCGAGATTAGTTTGTGATCTGATCTCACCAGTGAGGGGTATACTTCGGTGTTGAACATTGTGCTCCCATGTTCATGATGTTGAGATGAAGTATGTTTTCTCCTCTTGTGGGGATGGTGACTAGTTGTTCCATGGCATTTCAGTTTATGAATTCCAGGAACTTTTGGGCTAGGGTGTTTGGGCTTGAGTAGTGTTCCCAGTCTATATTAGGGTAATTGAAGTCACCTAGTATGATGGTGTTTGGAGATACGTTTATCCCCTCCAGTGTTTTCAGGAAAGCCATGTGAGGTTCCTGAGTTTGTGAGGGTGGCCTGTAACATGCTACAATTTGCAGAGCAGTCTTGCCTATGGTTAATTGCACCTGGATGGTCTCCGATGCATCGTGCGTTGCCACCAATCTTGAGGTGTGGGTGTCCTTGATGAATATGGATACCCCCCCCCTCCTTTCTTGGTGTTGTCCGGATTTTGGGGCCGGAACGCATGATATGAGGTAAAACCTGATAGTGCTGGGGTGCTCACAGGAGCCTTGAACCAGGTTTCAGTCACAGCACAGACATCGATGTTCTCCATACTGAGAAGGGCCTCGAGTGCGTACATTTTGAGATTGAGACTTCTGGCATTGAGCAGCATTACCCTTAGTTTTTTTCCATTTTTGTGTTCTAGGGTGGTAGGTTTAGAATTTGAGCCTTGCCTAAAAAAGGCACTATGGGGGTGGCAAGAGCCTTTGCCAATATCAGGAATCCCAGGGGTGACAGGTGCAAGCCGTCCCTTGCGAAGCAGCGTGGATTGTCCAGCATGTCATCCCAGGCAGACAGACATTGGATCCCCTTTGAATGACACCAGAGTTTAAGCCAATTGTTAAAGCTGATCATCTTATCTCTGTATTGTGGCATCATTCTTGGTGAAGGTAGGATACTGCTCAAGGTCAGGGTCATACCTGCCTGGGCTACATAATCAGAGAGCTCCTCAATGTCTCTTTTCATGTAGTCCAAGGAGGTGCATCTCAGGTCGTTTACACCAGCGTGGACAATGACTGAGTCGTATTTGTACCTGCTGTTGAGAGACCTGAGTGCTTGCGTTATGTGGCGGATTCTAGCGCCCAACAGGCAGCTTACTGTAACCCTCTCCTTACTCAGTCTGGTGAGCGGGACGTCAATGTGTCTGACTATGGAGTCATCAATGACTAGTGTGTCTGGCACTTATATGTGCATCTAATAAGGTGCCACAACTCCTTCATATAATGCGAGAAGCTTGTCCATGAATTGAGAAATGGATCAAAATACCCAGCTACTACTCAACCCTAAAAAACAAAGTTGCTGTTATTTTTCCCCAAATCACACATACCTAATAACATGCATTTCAAAATCTTTTCACTAAACAAAACAAAAACTGAAATAGTCTCCATGCAAAATTTCTTGGAGTAATTATAGATGATAACCTAAAATTTGACCTGCATCTTCAAAATAACATAAAAAACTCACCAAAAATTAGGAATGCTTTACAATCATAAAAAAACTCCTGATCAGCACCAACAAAACCACTCTTGCCACTACCTACCTTTTCCCATTTCTCTTATACGGTGCACCCACTCTTACCAACTTTCAGGGTACAGTTAAAAATAAGCAGGATGCCTGACATAATAAAGTTACAGAATTTGTCACTAACAAACAATGCTGCAGCCACCCCTGTACTGTCCTTAAGGCTTTGAATTGGCTCGAACTGTCTCACCACTTATATTACATATAGCTCATCTCCACACACATTATTCACAAGGATGATGACTGTCCTGTTTTTAGTCCTATTCTCCATACTTATCACCCTAATAGGCTACTTAGAGCTAATGAACAGCATTGTCTTACCATATATAAACCCCACAAATCCTCTGTCTGAAGTCTGTACTCATACTCTGTCACTAAACATGGAATTCTATCACTCTACAAGTTAGATCTATCTCTAACCTTTCCAAATTCAAACTACTACTAAAAGATTACCTAAATAAAATATGTCTCTGCTCCTGTACTACCCCAGGCTGAATTAGCACCTCCTTCCTTTTGCCACCATTACACTTTGACTGTGTTCAGAGAGAAGGAATTAGTAAAATCTATTTCTTACACAAAGATCAAATATATTTCTGCCTAGGCTATATTATCTAGTCATCTCTGTTCCAAAGGGTGTACTTAAGTGTGTTTAATGTCATCTCTATGAACTACAAATTGTGAATACTTTATCTATTGATAATGTTTTATTTCAGCTATTTGCACTATACGTGTATAGGTTTACACTGTATGAAATGAAGCTGAATTTTTACTTAGTTAATATGTCATTCTTTTGTATTAGACTTTGTAATAACTTTATGTGTCAATGTGGAGTTTTTTTTCCCCTGGGCATCTGCCTAAAATGGGATATTATCTCATTCGGACTTTCCAGGTTAACAAAGGATAAAGTAACTATAAATAAACAGCAAATAGTGCAGGACATCATTGTTGGACAGTAGCAAACACACCATTTCTGAAAATGGTCAGTCACAGCAGCACTATATAGTGATAACAAAATTAAAGAGCGTATTGATACATTGTATCTCCTAAAGAATAAACTGTTACATATTGGGCGGGATTCACGAAGGCTTGCACAGAGTTTAAGAGATGTGTAAGACTCCGTGCAAGCCTCGCGATCCAGGAACAGCCCTAAACTCCGTGTAAGAGACCAGCTAAATCGTCTCTTACACGGACTGGGCGTGGATATGCTAAATACCCCATTTGCAGCCGAAAGGGATGCAAATGAGGTATATCAGTGATCCACGAAGTGCAAACCAGCCCGTTTAATGGATGTGTTAGCTGCAGAAATGTACTCAGTTGACAACTGAGTACGTTTCTGCAAATAACACAATGGAGCCATGTCAGCTCCAAATAAAGCGTGCATATGAGTGAAGCAGCATGCCAATGGCCAAATATGTGGCCATTGGCAAGGTACCCCGATGCAAATATCAGAAATTAATAATTTTTTTTTTCGGCGATCGACGATGTTTAAACCCAGTGCAACCCCGCACAAATGGGGTGCACTTCATGAAACATAAAAACGAAGGTTGTAAACCCACAAATGTGGGTTTTAGGCAATACATGAAGTTACAATGCAGGGACCAGGAGACCTAAAACAAGATGGCCACCGTTTAGAGGTTGCTAAGGGGGGAAGCCAAGTGTAAGACATGTAACTAAGCATCAGTAGGCAATCCTATGTAAATGAGTGTGAGGACACTGAATCACAGTGTCACACAGCAAATGAGCACATTCCGAGTAGTGTAAGACTTACAAAAGGGGGAGGAACAGAGTAAGAGATAGATGATATCACAGGGGGGAATGTCCGAAAGAAATGCAGTGTATTGGAGGACAGTGTTATGTGACAGATGTCAGACACACATCATGGAAATGGGTATGCCAGAAGCTAAGCATGTGAAAGCCAAGAAATTGAAGGTGTACACTGTTGCTAGACCCAAAGTTTCTTGCTGTGCGTGCATGCGCACGTGTGCGCACCAGGAGGTGCGGGTAGGGCACTGTGCGTGCATGTAAGTGGAGGTGCACGTGTGTAAGTCACACTAAGCATGTGGGGGCGTGTATATAGACTTGTAAGACTGTTTGCGCTGGTGTGCATGCGTTTTAACCCGAAGAAGCAGATTCCACTCTGTGGAAGCATGTGTGCACGCGTATAAGCCACTGTGAGCGTGTTTTCACTGGTATGTGCATTGCTCCACCCAGAGGAAACAGAGAGGAAAAAGGAAACAACAGAAGTAGTAGGAAGTTCATAGGGAATACTGCTGGAGCTTGCAGGTGAAAACAATTAGAAGCAGGCAATTACACAGGCAGAATCCTAGCCCAGCCCAGCACTTTAAAACTCTGCAAACAGCAGTGCAGTGTGTTTCTCTCAAGAGACACTGCAACACAGGAGTAAGCTATTGAAGTGAAAACTGAAAAAGCTTAACTCAGACCAAAAATGCTAGGGGCTGCCATAGCTGTCATAAGAAGACATAGGCAACTTGCTGAGGGTGGTGACAATGCAAATGCTGCCAGACCACCCACAGTGAGGAGACGGAGAAGAGTGTATAGGCCCAGGGTTACCTCCCAGGGGTTACATGAGCTGGAGATAGTGGAGCACTATAGAGTGGACAGAGACCTCCTGCAGCAAATTGTTGAGCTGTGCAGGCCACGCCTCACACACAGAACCAACAGAGGGGAACCCATCCCATTCGAAACAAAGGTATGTGTTGGCCTAAGAATACTAGCAACAGGTACCTTCCAGAGACCAACTGGTGATATGATGGGGATCTCACAGGCATCAGCATCCAGGGTACTGCACCAGTTCCTGGATGTCATGTCAGCACATGTCGGAGACCATGTATATTTCCCCAACTCCCGTGAGGCATTGGCCAGTAATATGCATCTCTTCCAGCAAATAGCGGAATACCCTGAGGTAGTGGGTACAATTGACTGCACGCATATACGCATCAAGGCACCGGCTGGTGAGTGGGGTAGGGCCTACATTAACCGCAAGGGCTTCCCCTCCATCAACTGCCAGGTCATGTGTGATGCCCAGGGCATAATTACCAATGTGTGTGCTGGCTGCCTTGGAAGCTACCATGATTCCTATATCTGGCAACTGACGCAGCTGTACCTGTCATTTGCCAATGGGGACATCTCACACGGTCACTTAGTGGGGGATGCTGGATACACACTAGAGCCGTGGCTGATGGCACCCATCAGAAATGCACACACACCTGAACAAGAACGCCATAATGAGGCACATGCACAAACAAGAAATGTAATAGAGCATGTGTTTGGGTTGATCAAGTCACGTGTCCGGTGTCTGGACACATCTGGTGGAGCCTTGCAGTACACACCAACTACATGTACACAAATTGTCATGGTGCGTGCTATGCTACATAACATGATCCTGCGAAAACAGCTGCAGCAGGGCCAGCAGAGGGGTGGGCCAGGCAGCCCCCCACCATTGCCAAGGCCACCACAGGCCGAGCGTGACTCAGAGAAGGAACAACTTGAGCCTGCCCCTGTAGGCAAAAGGAGGCGTGCCCAGTATGCCCTGGCCTTTGCGAAGAGGCAACGCATAGCACATACACTGGCACAGTAGGAACCCTGGGAATGATACCCCTATCCATCTCACTAATATAGTAACAGGGATGCCTAACATGACACAACCTGTAGTCAACACTTTGTAGTCATCCATAGGCATAGCCCTAGCAATTGCCATGTGTTAGCCAGTAAGCTGTATGCA
>NC_056737.1:1427336350-1427441350 GCF_019279795.1 Protopterus annectens
TGAGTCAAGTAAAACTGCACCATTCTATGATATGTGGGACCAGTGATGGGGTGCCTTTTACTCTTATGTGCAGGAACAATCACAGCATTGCTGTATCTGAAACTGATGTGTTCTCCTGAGGCAGATCAAGAAGAAAACACAATACTTAACATGTTTATGAATGCACCACTGTTTTGACTGTTTGCTATGCACAATGTGACCAGTTCAGTTATTCAAGCATGCCTCTCTCAGCAACTGACCATGATATCTTGAGCACTATGGAGTGGACAGAAAGATAACTGGAGAGTTTCACATCTGGAGTTGACTACATCATCAACCTTGCCTTTTTCAGAATCAGGAAAGGAGCTTAAGACTATTGGGCTTGGTACTGAAGCAGGAAGGATATGCTATGTAGTTATCATTCAAATGGCAGCAAACATGTATGCCTCTTATGTCTTTGATGCTACGAGATTCACCCACACTCCCTATGCGACATCTATTTATAGCTCCTCAAGGCAGGCTAGTACACCAAATAATTCTCCAGTGGTACCAAGTCACTACAGTCATGGGTTGCATTAACTGGATACTTAAAAAGGCACATAAGTCAGGAAAATTTGTGTAGTCCTCATGCCTGGGTCAGTACGCAGTACACAATGATAATCTGACATATGTTAATGCCATAGACATCACTATGGTGCTCACAAGTCAGAGTTAAGTACATGTTATTCTCATGTTAAAAAGTCCACTCCAGGAGGCAACAACTGCCTTATGTACTAGGTGGTCGACTCACTGTCAAGGTGATGAACAAGAATGTATGTAGGCTATTGATTGTTCACCTGCTTCTGGAATGCAACACCTTACAACATTTGCTCCCCTAACCAAAGAAATTTCTGGCTCATGCATAAAAAAGTGACACCCAGTAATACTGAAATGAACCATTTTATAAACATAACCATAAATAATGGCAAATATGCCACTTAAAAACAAAATTCTAAACCATTTTAGTGCAATAAAAAGAATGAATGTTATTTTTAAGAGTACATTCTACTTTTTATATCTATTTAATGTATATCTATATCTATATCTATATCTAAATATAATGCATGACAACCAACATCCATGTGCCTGAAGAAAAAAAATAGAGTTGACAGATCACTGTTCGTCACCATTTGTGTGATTCTCCAGATTTTATTTAAAGTTCAAAGATACATCCATCTGCAAGAGCAGGAAAGGTTAGGGTTACCAAGATTATATCACCCCAGATGGGACTTGAACCAATAATCCCTGGCTTAGGAGGCCAATGCCTTATCCATTAGGCTACTGGGCCCAGATCTGGGGGATTATTTTAAAACAGAGAAAATGCATCTTTGATGCAAAGTGAGGTAAACAATACAAAATGAAAGCAGATGGTTAAAAATGCAAGAAAAGTTGAAACAAGTAGATAAGGGTATAGTACTCTGTGAATTGCTGCTGAGAGAAAATTAAGAAAAGTATGAATCCAAGTGCTTGACCAAGAATGTCATGAATGATAGTAAAGCTGCAAACAATGAAGGGATGAGGAGAGTGATAAATCTAATTGGAGGATGTGATACTAAAGAGAGTTGAACCAATAATAAGGAAATAGACATTTGGTAAGGAAAAACAAAGAACCCAGAGTCAAAGAATCACTCTTGGGGGAGAAACCAATAACATGAGCATGCCAGACAGTCTTGGAGAGACATATTCACATAGTTGATACATTTAGATTAGACTGGGAATTGCAAACAGTTTTTTTTTTACTTTCTTTTTGTCTCCTCACCTCTTTTCTTCATGTTAATGACCTGGTACACTGGTATCTGTCCACACTGTGTCTACCAGCTGCTTACTCCCACTCCCCACCCCCCCTAAGACTTAATCTGTTACTAGTGGAACTAGGTATCAAGAGGACTGTCATTTCTGTGCATTCATCTGTGGGAGTTTTCAGGTTATGACCTACCGTTTCCCCCCCTTCTTTTGTGGACCTAATGGTATGCCTTGCAAGGAATGTGTGTGTTTGCAATAGAGACATGCAGTGTTATTGCCCCACCTTTTTATCAGATTAGTCATGCCTGCAGCTCATACCCTCCATTAGATGCACCTGCCAGTGTGCCTTCCCCAGCCTTCACCAGAGTGGATATAGTACATGCCCCTTAGGTCCGCCCATTCACCAAAAATGGTAACATCCATTCCTGGTACTCCGTCAGTCCCCTAAGCTGCTATTCGATCATAGGTCACCTGATTTGTAGCTGTGGTTTTTATCCCTCTATGCCACTGAAGCAGGTATACATATCTATGTGTAGTTGTGGGTGAATAGGAATGTTTATTATAATGTCTGTAATATTCTGAATAATTATGTAAGATTTTGTTTAAATGTTCTTCAGGGAAACTCTTAGAGTCAGCTATATCAATATGATGTTGATTTAAATGGTTGTCATACATAAAACCTACCAAGATAATTAAAATCTGACTCGAAATGTCGAATACACAAAATATGTAGCAGCTCAAGGATGTATACATGCATACTCTTTGTCTTCTAATGAGTACATTATCTGAACATCACATCAGTATGGTCTATATGACTGCCTTCCACAACAGGTGCAATATTGCTAATCTAAAAGCAATATCTTTAATAGTTTTATGGGGAACAGCTGAAAATGTTACTTTATTTTGTTACATTTATAAAGTGCTCAGGAGGCAGTGTTTTGAGAGATGTGTCCATTTTTCAGTGATAAAAAGAAAAATCTGTGGTATCCCTCGAAGTCTCAGAAAACCCAGTATGCAACCTATACTGCATCAAAAAAAGCAAACCAAGAAGAAATATAAATTAAAACACTTTTAACAAAGATCTCTTTCATATCAAACAGATAATAATCAGGTTTGTGTCTCAATAACAAATTATAAAATTAATAAACACATGTATAAATCTACATATGTAGTAGTCCATGAAAAGAAGAAAAGGTAGCACTGATCATTGAAATTGCTACACCCAGTGACTACATTGTCTTATGTGCAGAGAGACAAATAGTCATAAAATACCAGGATTTACAGTGTTCATTCATTTTATAATTTGTTACTGACACACAAACCAGATGAAATATTTATTTGATATCAAAGTGATCTTTGTAAAAAGTGATTTAGTTTATATTTCTTAATATTTATTCTAATAGATGTCTAGTTTGAGATTTTTTTGTTAGTTATTTTTGTTAGTTTCCTAATTAAGTTTACTGAAAAATCAATCAGTAAAAACAAAATGAAAACTCCAACAATAGCTAGAACTTCCACTGAGTGACCTCCCAAACCTCTTGTATCAGAGGCACGTGGGATATATGCAAATGATCCTTATGAACATCAGGTGTTTCAGCTAATTGGCAGTTCTGAATGCCCATCATTTTAATGGAGAATTTCAGGCCAATAAAGCCAAACCCCAGTACCTGTGAATATGCATATTCTGGCCTAATTATGACCTCATCAGCACAGCACAAGCAAAGTTTTTGACTATTTATTTATTTTATTTATTTATTTTATTTTGCATTTGTTGACCGGGCTAGTCTCACTGGAATAAAATCCATTTTCAGTAGAGGCCCGGGGAGAAAAGCTCCAACACAGACAAATTTATACAGTAAAAAAAATCACAAGTTCAAAGAAGTATAACAGTAGTAAAATAGCTCTAAACAGTTACAGCCATACACAGACACAATAAATAACTGTAAAAATGATCACAAATTCAAAGAATTATAACAGTAGTTAAAAAGGGTCTAAACAGATTACAGCCATACAGATTAGATACAGTTGTCATTACAAGCATACCTAGCTCATGATGAGGTGATATGCAATGCAATAAATATAAAAACAAAATAGTTGTTTTCAATTGCAAGCAGGATAAAAAAGTATAAACAGTTGATTAATTATACAAATGTATCATGTGATACAGTGAAATACAAGATATATAGGAAACAGCAAGAGGATGTAAATAGGTAGAATATACTCTTGTTAGGAGCAGAGAACACATAGGAAATAGAAGAGAAGACAGTTAGTCAGGGTTAGTACAAGGGCAAAGCCAGTGAGTACTGAGAAATTGTTTTATTTTCAGTTTAAAGAGTCTTATGGAGGACAGAGATAGGAGTTCAGAGGGAAGCCTGTTCCAGTGTTTGCCTACAGAGTTAGAGAACAATGAATCTCCAGCTGAGTTGTTGGATTTGCTGATAGTAATAAGTAGCTTATTAGAGGAGCGTAGGTTCTTAAGATTGTTGTAGGGGGTAATGAGATTAGTCAGCATAGGTGTATAGGTGGGGTAGTACAAGCTCTTATGGATAATAATGAGTTGTTGAAATAGTATCTGGTTATGGAACTCTAGCCATCCTAGTTGTTTTAGGTTGTTACAGTGATGTGTTCTAAAAGGCGATCCTGTGGCAAATCTAGCAATGCTGTGATAGGTAGTAGCAAGTTTGTTTAGGTTGTTTTTTTGAGAGATTGGTGTATATGGGTGAAGCATAGAGTAAGGTAGTGATTAAATGAGTTCTAGCTATAGCGATTGTGATTGAAGGAGTAAGGAAGGGTTTGATTCTGTAAAGGGATCCCAGTTTATTATTTACTGTTTTTATAGTGATGTTAGTATGAGTGTCGAAGTTTAGATTATTATCTATGATTATTCCAAGAAGTTTGGTGGTTGTGTCAGGAAATATGAGAGTCCCTTTGTTGGATGTAAGAGTGAAGTGAAGAGGGGCAGACCTACGAGTAGGAGTAAAAAGTAGAAGTTTCGTTTTTTTAGGTTTAAGTAGAAGGCAACGGTTTAAAAACCATTGCTCAACTGTATTAAATGCATTTTGTGTAAGGGATTGTAGCTTGGTAGGAGTATTAGCTGAGCAAATAATGGTGGAGTCGTCTGCATATTGAATGCAGGTTGCATGTGGAATTGCTAGGTGGAGGTCATTAATGAAAATGGAAAATAACAATGGGCCTAAAATGGAGCCCTGGGGGACACCAAGGGAAATGGGGAGGTGAGAAGATAGGTTGCTTTCCCATAGTACTGCTTGTTGTCTATTCTCTAAGTAGGATTTGAACCATTGTAATGCTAAAGTATCAAGAGAAAGAGATTTAAGTATTTCAATAAGGAGCTGGTGGTTAATCATATCAAAAGCCTTAGATAAATCAATGAAGACAGAAGAGGAAAGGGTATTGTTATTACGGTTAGAATTTATACAGTCTGTGAAGGAGAGTAGGGCTGTGGTGGTGCTGTGGTTAGGTCTAAACCCATGTTGACAGTTGGCAAGTAAGTTATTATCAATAAGATGGGTGAGTAGTTGCTTATGGACACATTTTTCCATTATTTTTGCCAGTGGAGAGAGTAGACACACAGGGTTGTTATACCAAGCTATGTCCATTATCATAAGGGTCACTGCAAAAATATCCCAAACAACAAACTAAAACAATGAGTGAGAAGGTCACTGAAAAACCAATCAGTAAAAACAAAATGAGGTATTTTTGTGGCCTTTTCAGTTGGTGCAGATGTATAGAGATATACATACCAAATGGTGCATTGTACTCAATTATTGGCCAAATGAGGTAGGAGCACAGAGAGATAACTTCCTATTTTCTGGACACAATCCCCAAGTAAAAGACTTTTCTGACCACTGCCACTACATGATGGTTGAATGTGAGATTGTTGTCAACCTGTGTACCCAGGTGTCTCACCACAGGTTGTGTTTAGGGTATTGCCGTTTATGTGGTAATCAGTAGGGGCAGTGTTCCCAGCTGGTGAACCTGGGAATATTGAGGCAATGTTACAATTGCCTCATGTACACAGACAACCCTCTCCTCCTCCCACAAAACACAAATACATGCGAGAGATGCAACTATACGGCCAAACTGGAGGCTGAGCTCTCTCAACATAGGACTGGCAAGACCAGTCAGGAGGAGAAAATTACCACACACACTATAGACCCAGTCTCACATAGTACCATCACAACCTCAAATCATACACATAAACACACAAAGACATACTCGGCTCTGATCAAAATCTACCAAAACAGCAGAGGCCACCAAAGCAGACACCCAAACAACCACCACCTCAGAACACAACACCTGCAACACATAGACCTCACAGTCAGAGTGTCAAACAGTCACAGCCCTTAAGGCCAAACACAATGCCAGACACACTAGTCATTGGTGACTCCATAGTCAGACACACTGACGTCCCGCTCACCAGACTGAGTAAGGAGAAGGTCACAGTAAGCTGCCTGTCGGGTGCTAGAATCCGCCACATAACGCAAGCACTCAGGTCTCTCAACAGCAGGTACAAATACGACTCAGTCATTGTCCACGCTGGTGTAAACGACCTGAGACGCACCTCCTTGGACTACATGAAAAGAGACATTGAGGAGCTCTCTGATTATGTAGCCCAGGCAGGTATGACCCTGACCTTGAGCAGTATCCTACCTTCACCAAGAATGATGCCACAATACAGAGATAAGATGATCAGCTTTAACAATTGGCTTAAACTCTGGTGTCATTCAAAGGGGATCAATGTCTGTCTGCCTGGGATGACATGCTGGACAAGCCACGCTGCTTCGCAAGGGACGGCTTGCACCTGTCACCCTGGGATTCCGGATATTGGCAAGGCTCTTGCCACCCCATAGTGCCTTTTTAGGCAAGGCTCAAATTCTAAACCTACCACCCTAGAACACAAAAAGGAAAAAACTAAGGGTAATGCTGCTCAATGCCAGAAGTCTAAATCTCAAAATGCACGACTCGAGGCCCTTCTCAGTATGGAGAACATCGATGTCTGTGCAGTGACAGAAACCTGGTTCAAGGCTCCTGAGAGCACCCCAGCACTATCAGGTTTTACCTCTTATCATGCGTTCCGGCCCCAAAATCCGGACAATACCAAGAAAGGAGGGGGTATCCATATTCATCAAAGACACCCACACCTCAAGACTGGTGGCAACGCACGACGCATCGGAGACCATCCAGGTGCAATTAACCATAGGCAAGACTGCTCTGCAAATTGTAGCATGTTACAGGCCACCCTCACAAACTCAGGAACCTCACATGGCCTTCCTGAAAACACTAGAGGGATAAATGTATCACCAAACACCATCATACTAGGTGACTTCAATTACCCTAATATAGACTGGGAACACTACTCAAGCCCAAACACCCTAGCCCAAAAGTTCCTGGAATTCATAAACTCAAATGCCATGGAACAACTAGTCACCATCCCCACAAGAGGAGAAAACATACTTGATCTCATCATCACGAACATGGGAGCACAATGTTCAACACCGAAGTATACCCCTCACTGGTGAGATCAGATCACAAACTAATCTCGCTGGAGGTCCTCATCCCACCCCCACCTGAAATAAAAAGACCACAGTAAAGAACTTCTAAAGCCGACTTCACACTTCTAAAGACTAGTGTGGTCTCCTTTAAGGCCCCGAGCTGGCGGAAAACAGTACTCAAGCCGCTGAATCACTTACAAATGCCTTCTACCAGCACCTGCAGGACTGCATGGATAAGGCAATCCCAAGCAAAACAAAGACTCTTTGTACCAAAGGCAAGCGTCCAGTCTGGTGGACCCCAGCCATAAACAAACTCTACAACAAAAGGAGGAAGCTACTACAAGATAGAGCAAAATCCTTAAAAGGTAAGACACCCTTGATCACTATAAGTAAAAACTAAGAGCTCTCATAAAATCATCCAAAGCAAATTTTGAGAGAAAATAGCTAAAGACTCAAAAGACAATCATAAGGCCTTCTTTAGCTATGTTAGAAACCTGGGAGGAACCTCCCAGATATGCTCAGAACTAGTTCAAAATGATGTGAAGATTACTGATCCTACAGACATTGCCAACATACTGGCTGACAGGTTCAGTGCAAACTTCTCCCCTCCCAAAAGGAGATATCTATACCAAGCGATTGCAGCCCCCCAAACATCTCCAACGCCCAAGTGAGAACTGCTCTCTCCAAAGCAAAAATCACAGCATCCATGGGACCTGATGGTGTCCCCGGCTGTGTGCTCCACGAACTCAACGAGGAATTAAACCCACAGCTAGGACAGCTGTTTAATCATAGTCTTACCTCTGGATACGCACCCAGGAGTGGCGCACTGCAACTGTGGTCCCACTTCACAAAGGTGGTGCCTCCACCGACCCTGGAAATTACCGCCCATTAGCTTGACAAGCCTTATCTGCAAAGCCATGGAGAGGATCATAATGGACCTCATAAATAAAGACATAGGAATTTGCAGACTTTGGATCCATCCCAGTTTGGCTTTGTCAAAGGCAGATCATGCCTTCTAAACTTGGTTGACTTTTTCAAACAGTCACCAAAGCCATTGATGAGGAAAGGCAGTCCATACAGCCTACCTCGATCTGGCGAAGGCCTTGATACAATACCCCACTCGGGTATCATTGAAAAACTCATCAGCTTAAATGTTAACCCATACATCACAAGATGGGTTGCAAACTGGCTGAGTGACAGAACCCACAGGGTCAGAGTTGCTGGCGCCATGTCAGACTCAAAGCCTGTCACAAGTGGTGTACCACAGGGCTCAGTCCTGGGCCCACTCTTGTTTGGCATCTACTTTTCCAAGTACAAGCAAACACAGGAGGGTTATGGCTGACAAAGTTTGCAGATGACTGCAAACTGGGCGCCATAGTGGAAAACACATCTGACACAGATATCCTTCAGAAGGGTCTCACAGAAGCGGATAACTGGTGCCAGAGCCATGGCCTAAAGTTAAATGCCAAAAATGCATAGTCATACCCTTCGGGAAAAACAAGGTTACCCCTAGCTACCAAATAGGTGGCAATCCACTGAGCATAGAAGAAGTTATCAGGGACCTGGGGACCCAGGTTGATAGTAGTCTGTCATTTGACACCCATGTAGCTAAAGTAGTTAGGAAGACCTTCTACATTGCCCACCTTATCATGAAGGGATTCTCATCTAGATCAAGGGAGGTCATAGTCTCCCTATACTCATCACTCATCAGACCAATGATTGAGTACAATGCCCCATTCGGAATGTATCTGACCCGACACTTGCAGCAGCTGGAGAGGCCACAAAAGTTCCTCACCAAAAGGATAAAGGGTCTCAAACATCTGTCCTATGCTGCCCGACTGAAAGAACTCCAGCTCTATTCAGTCGCCACCGCTTGCTCAGAGGTGACCTTTGCCTAACATACAAGGCCATGTCAAACCCAGATTTGATGAATATGCTTCACCTCAAAAATCTAGATCCGTCAGAGCCACAAGGGCGGAGACTTAAACCTCGACACGGCTATTAATAGGACCAGCTGGAGGGATAGATTCATCACCCAAAGACTCCTATGCTGTGGAATAACATCCCGGTATATGTGAGGCAGAGCACCTCGCTGGCCTTGTTCAAGAGAAATCTTGACCAATGGATGGGAGATCGCAGATATACCCCAGGGATTACCTCAGTGTCACTGCTCAACAGAGGCACAGCAAAATAATGGGTATAGTTCCCCATACTAAAGGGGTGGCGTAAGCCACAAAACTATGGGCTAGGCTTGTAAATGCCCTCGGGCAGATAGCCTAGTATGAACCTATGAACCTATGAACCTATGAATGGTACGATAATACATTTTTTTGCATTTAACTTAAAGTCATGACTTTGGCACCAGTCATTTGTTGCTGTGAGACCCTCTTGTAATATGTTAACATCATTTGGGGAGTCAGTGACGGCACCCAAGTTACAGTCTTCCTAAAACATGGTCAGCCATAGGCCTTCTATCCTTGCCTGGACCTCTTAGAAGTAGATGCCAAACAGTAGGTGTCCCAGGACAGATCCCTGGGGAACACCACTAGTGACAGGTCTGTTGTCAGAGGTGGATGCACCTATTTTAACCTTGCTGGTCCTATTGGTGAGCCAGTTGGCCACCCACCTAATGAGATAGGAATTTACACCAAGTTTTGTTAGCTTTTCGATGATGCCCGAGTAGGGGATTGTGTCAAAGGCCTTGGCCAAGTCAAGGTAAGCTGTATGTACTGACTTTCCCTCATCCAGTGCCTTTGTGACAGTTTGAAAAAAGTTAACCAGTCTCAACTGGTAAGATCTGCCCTTGACAAATTTGGGCAGGTCAAGTGCTTATTGATTGCCTATGTCCTTTTTTATGACGTCCATAGTAATACGTTCCATGGTCTTACAGATCAGACTTGTCAAGCTAATGGGGCAATAGTTAATAGGGTCCATAGTGGCACCACCTTTGTGCAAGTGGATAACAATGGCAGTCTCCACTCTGCTAGAATGAAGCCTGTACTTAGGCTATGGTTGAATAGGGTGCTCAATGGTGAGGCTAGTTCTTCCTGGAGATGGTGCAGAATACAGCCTGGGATACTATCAGGTCCCATGGAAGCTGTCCCATGGAATGCTTTTATTGCTGTTAACACAGCCACCATCTGTAACTACTCCTTTGCTCCAAATAACCTGATTATATATAAATAAGGAAAGCTTTGTTGCTTTTCATTATACTCAAGTAGGATTGCTTGTTTTTGTGTTTCAATAAAGGATATTCCATTTTTAACTCAACTGTGGACTACCTACTATTTTCTGTTTTATTAATTTATAGCACATATTTTACAGTTTGATTTTTATTAATGAACTAGGTGCTTAACATAAGTCAGGAAGTGAACATCACTCCCTCCACACTGCAAAGTTTCTTCTTGGTTCATTTTAATTGACAGGTGTCCAAGGGGGGAGGGTGCAGGGAGCAATAGGAGCTTGCAAGTACAAAATGGAATTTTCTTGCTACACCCCTGTATCAGCTATAATATGTACAGTAAAATAAAACAATGATGTGCAAGAAATCTGTTTTCATATTGAAAACAATGATCATATATAGACCACTTATATTTGCTTAGTCTTTGAAGACTATCTTTAATAAAATATGACTTGGTGAATCATTACCACATCCTCAAACTGCCTGAGTGATCAGAAATGTCTATTTATTTTATCTGTAGTAAGACAGAAGACTTTCGCTATTTTAAGGGTAACAGGAGAAACTAATCCTTTTCCCTTTATTTCCTTATTTATTTATTTAGTTATTTATTTTATTTATTTCAGTCTGAACTCCGGGGAAGTCCACTGGGCCTAAAAAGAGCCCGTTTTCAGTGGAGGCGTGGGGAAAAAAGCTTCAGTAACAATGATAAACATATTAGCATATGCACATACAAAGCAAAGAAGTCATACAGCTTTATGCAGCATTTTACAGTAAAAAAAATCTACATTCTACAATAATAATAATAAAATCTAACAACTGTACAGTCTAAGTATTATTAGCAGTGAATTAAAATTGAAATTTTATATTCCACAATAATAGTAGAAAATGTAGCAACAGTACAGTCTAAGGGTCATTAACAGTGAATTACAATTGAGCACGAGAAATTGTTGAAAACAAACTATTAACAAAATTTGGAGGTTAAGGAGAAGTAGGAGGGCAAATGATGTGAGTGCAGAGATGATGCAGAGAGTTAGAAGGTGGGTGTTGATATAGGAGGGTCCTATGTGGGGAAGGAGCAAGGGCATTCCCACCTTGAAGATCGGTAGGAATGGAGGAGGAGGAAGATAGGTAGGAATGGAGGAAGCATTCCTTAACATTATCTGTTTTATATTTCTGTGCTTACCTCAGACAGGGGGATGTAACCTGTACTTTTGTCTGTTAGCAAATTCAGTGAACTCTACAAAATTCCAAGCTATAGCTATATTCAGAAAAGCACCATTTCAGCATACAATACAAAATAATGCGATAACCCCTAACGATAACAAATCCTAATGACAACACTTACACTTTCCTCCTTTAACAATAACCGAACTGTTGCGAGTCCATTTTGATGGGTTGTACGTATAACACAGACAATTGAAATAACCGCCAGTAGGTAGGTCAGTGACATCAAAGGAAACATGATCAGTACTATTATACTCGGGAAAGGCATCTAGTATTTGCTGACCATTCTGATACAAAATGCACAGCCAGTACTGATAGCTTCTGGTTTTGCTGGCACATACAATCACAGTCTCATTTTTAACCAATTGTATTTCTGGCTCGTCCACCTGATCTGTAGGGATAAAAAAAAGGAAAAGATTGTTAGAAAACTTCATCAGCAAGTTATAAGTAATGAGATACAGATAGTATAGCATGGGGATTTTTAAGTAAGTAAGTCATTTCCCTTGGCTGTTAAACATGCTCTTAAGAGAGCAAAATATGCTAGACTATGCCAATTCACTCAGTGGACTAACTGATCTGATCAAGAATTTAACTCTATAAGGATTTCTTCTTTATTTGTCCTTAAAATATGAAAATATTGAAATTTTATCATTTGAAATGCATTTTTGAAATACTTTTTAAAGGTAAAAAGCTGCAGGTATACAGTATTAGGTATAGTGCTGTCATGCAATTTGCTTCTTGCGTGGTAAAGGACCACAGACACTGAAACTATAGTCCCCATGTATGACAAGAAACTGCAGACTTATGGGAACTTACAAGTGCCACTGCATAAAGTGGATGCTTAAGACTTCTAGTAAAACATATAAAATCTTCTTCAAGCAGACCTTGGCAGAACCTGTTATATGAGATACTATCTCACTAAACTCTAACCCACTACTTCATTTTTTAAATATATGTCCTCATTTTTGGGTATGCTAAAACTACTATTGACAAAGATCATGTATATACATATGCACACATATACATTCATATATATGTGTATATATATATATATATATATATATATATATATATATAGCTATAGATATACATGGATATATATATATATATATATATATATATAGATATAGATATAGATATAGATATATGAAGACTATGAGATATACGTATATCATAAAAAACTTCAAACTAGTAACTATAAAACTAAAACTAAAAATACAAAATATACAGTGGAAGAAAACACACAGAGATGAACTGGTAATATTAGCACTTTCATTTTTTAATGTCTTAGAACGTCTTCAGATATACAAGGAAAAAATAAAAATTCCATGATATAAAAGATATAGGTATACATTGTCATTTCTTTGGTATAGGTTCATAGGTGTTTACTAGGCTAATGACCATGAGGGTCTTTTTAAGTATAGCCATGCATCCCAAAGCTCTGACCAAGTTCTGATACCCTTGATGAATGTAAGCAGGGGTTTGGGAGATGAAACATTCACAAACTAGGGCCTGGGAGATGAACCTTTTACAGATTACCTGTGTCCATTAGAGACATAGGGTCCAAAACAAGGATGAATTTCCTGTTCCCCATACAATTGATAAAAGTTGCACTTGAATTGAGTTACAGAGGAACTCTGCTCCATATGAATGGGGAGCATGTTTCAGAGATGATGTACTCTCTGGGATACATGCCTATCTCTCCAACAGATCCTATTTATATCACTGGCAAGGTTCAAGTCCTTAGAACAGGTAATTCTGGTGCTGTTTATGTTGCGGTATGCAGGAGGTCCATCAGAGTGAGGTCTGACAATGCCCTATATATCAGGCATAGATCTCCCCTCAAAAGCCTGAAGGAGACAGAATACAGGGATAGAGCCTTGAGGCGGTCTGCATAGGACATTTTACTTAAGCCTTGTATTCTTTCAATGAGGAACCTCTGTGGATGTTCAAATTGTTGGATATGCCTGGTGAGGTACATACCAAAGGCGGCATTGTACTCAGTGATAGGTCTGATGAATGCCAAATACAGTGGAACAATGACTTCCTTGGACTTAGATGCCATACCGTTGTTTATAAGATGCACAACATAGAATGATTTCCTCACTACTGTAGACACTTGATGATCAAAGGGTAGATTACTATATATGTGTGTCCCTAAGTCCCTGACTACTGTTGTGGTATATTTGTAAAGACATCTAAGGCAGTGAGAAGGCTCAATAAATCATTAATGAATAAGAAAAGTAAATCAGTTCCAATTTTACATTTTTGCACCCAATTATAATTTCCTTCCAGATGCATTATCAGCTTAACTAAAACCAGAATGCTTCATGTCTGGGAATATACAGCCATACTAATTTTGGTTAAAAATGAAATAGTGCTTCTTTACTGTGTCACCTTTTCTATACAGTATGATTTATTTATTTATTTATTTAGTTAGTTAATTATTTGCTTGTTTGTTTATTTATCTGCAAAAAATAATTTAAGTATCTATGGCAGGTATTATAACATAATTATATGCAGTAAGCTTACTAAAAGTCTTAAGAGTAGTCCAAAACTAAACAGGACAGTTGATCACACCTTTTGACTGCACAGACAATGCAATATTCTTAGATCAATATCTATCCTACTTCATTACCATTTTTACATGTGTTTTATTCTAAGTACAGTGCTGTTACAGACTCTGTAAACTGCTGCTGTGACTCTTTTTCTGAATTGTTTAAGTAACTCAACCCAAAACAGCTCGGTCTTCAATGCTCCACGTCAAAGCTGTTTAAAGTCATATTCCAAAGAAATCAAATTGAAGCACCTAGGCCAAGTAGCCTTTCATATGGATTACATAAATATGACCAGAAAGGAAAGCCCAAAATTATTGTGACAAGCATAAGGAATTTTTAGAACAATCATATGTTGATCAATATTTGATGCATGAATAATTGATGAAGTATAATTCTTAAATTTCATGCTCAAAAGATAAAAGGTTATTCATAGCAGCTCAAGATAGCACTCCACATACATTTTGGTTTACAGCATCAAGAGAAAATGTGGGAGATATAGACACAAGCAGTTTCTGAAGTATAGAAAAAGAAACAGATGTGCATCTTGTTGCCAATAATGATCTAGTTATAGCTAGTGGCCTGCGTAAATAAAGGCACAAGTTTTCAAGATTTTGCATTGGGGATCATACAAATGCTACAACATATGGGAGGCTGAACCTCAAAGAGTTATTGATAATGAAGACATTTTGATTACAGGGTATCACCCATTACTAACAGTCAAGAAAGGAAAAACAAGATAATTAATACAGTCAAAGAAAAATAAAGCACAGAACTGAAACTAATCATTGAAATAGCTACACTGAGCAACTATAGTGTCCTGTGTTCTGTGAGACATGAAATTATAAAATATAGACTATGCAATGAGAAACTACAACAATGTACAGTAAAGACATGAAGTTTGGTCCAATAATAGTAGTAGAAGCAACAGAGCTAATAAAAAGAATTTTCAAGCATACTTAAATATGGTACGAATACACATGCAACAGCATATGAACTGTAGAAAGAGATAAGTCTGGCTTCAACACAAGTGCTGAGAAAACCACTTGTTGCAAAGAGTAAACGACTGAAAGAATACTGATCTCATCAGCATTAATACTAGCCTGACTTAGGAAAGGGATCCATTCTGGTCACAAAGTATAAACGATTGAATCAATACTGCTCTCAACAGCATTAATACTAGCCTGACTTAGGAAAGGGATCCATTCCTGTCATAAAGTATAAACAACTGAATCAATACTGATCTCATCAGCATTAATACTAGCCTGACTTAGGAAAGGGATCCATTCTTGTCACAAAGTATAGACGACTAAATCAGTACTGATCTCATCAGCATTAATACTAGCCTGATTTAGGAAAGGGATCCATTCTGGACACAAAGTATAAACAATTGAATCAATACTGCTCTCATCAGCATTAATACTAGCCTGATGTAGGAAAGGGATCCATTCCTGTCACTGTATTAGAAACACAAAACTGAAAGAACTATAGATGATGTTTTGGTTCTAATGCAATTATAACACTATAAAGACATATTCTGGACTTAAGCTTCGTACTGCTGCCCTGAGCAGATATCATACGCTGACATGCGGTACCTAGTGGAAACTGAGTCAATCAAGCTTGGCAGCTAAGCTATTTTCTTATGGGCGTGCAAACATGTTGGTTCTGACTAATATTAAAGGTTTATATCTCCACAAAAAGACATTTTCTAGTAAAGGTTTTGACAACAAATTTGGATATTCAGTTATAACTGCAGTTTCATCACAGGGGTGTTTAGAACAGCTGCATATTGAGTTTCAAAGTGGCAGTTCACATTTCCCAGTACTACTTTTCATTTGAGTGACAACAACTACCTGTACATTTGTGGGTTTAAGAGTCACAGATACTATGCCGGGATTGACAGAGGTATCCAACTAAGTGACAGCTAATGTTAAGGATGATAATTACATTTTAGACTTGCAAAATTTTGCTCCTTTCTCCACAGTTATGCTTATCAGCCTACTCAAGCAGATGAGAATTAGTGTTTTTGTACATTTGGTGAATGTAGGTTTCTTTTTGTACAATGTATTTATTATTTATTTATTACTTACTAGCATTCGATTACTAGGATAGTTCAACTCAGCACAAGGCCCCTTTTCAGTAGAGGGCAAGGGAGAAACGATATACACGAAATATATACATTAATTTTATAACATATTACAGTAACAAAGAGAAGTATATGTCTAATAAAAACAATACAGCATAACTGTCATTTAATGGGTAGAATACAAAAAGTCATTTAGTGGGTAGAATACAAAAAGTGCAAAATGTGTATATTATATCAATGAGTAAGTAGTCCTAACGATTAAGGCAAGAGAGAAAAGAAATAAAATATCTTCAACACTGAGAACAGCTAAGTGAAGCTATTGTAATAGATAAATGTGTAATTTGCATAGTGCATGTTACAGATGTGGCTATAGACCTAAATTAAACAGCAGCAGGAGAAACAATGAGATACGTATGAACAAAGAACAGCAAATAAATAGAACAACTACAGTTCAGTGTACATTAACCCTGGTGATAGGTTTAGGCTTGCATACAACATTTACAGATGAATGATTTGGCTGCTACAGGTAGGGAAAGGGGGGTGCAAGGTGACAATTAAAGGAAGATAAGAACGGTAATAACAGTAGATCGTGGTAGTAAATGGATGCAGATATATGGAGCTGAAAGACAGACGACTGTAGTGATGAAAGTTTGATGAGGTGTGTGAGAGAGATGGCTTAATAGAGCGGTTTAGGGAAATATTAGGGTGGGGGGTAGAAAGGTAGGTAGACTAAAGAATATGAATAAGAAGCACAGCTGGACATTTAGTGTAGTGGAACGATAAAACTGACAGATTACCCTGATGAATGGCATGAATATGACCATGTTTCCACCAAATGTTGCTTAAATGTCATGAGGCTATGGGTTTGTTTTAGGGTGCGTGGGATGGAGTTCCAGGTTTTGGATACATAGGTGGAGTACAGTGAGTCCCCTACAGAGTTATTAGATTTTATGATTAGTAATAAATGTTTGACTGTGAAGAAAAGGGTTCTGTTGGTAGACTAGCAATGGACTATGTTTGTTGATGCTGGAAAATGTATCTAATATGCATATTGGATCAAGTTTAGTGACTAAATGAGAAGGTTAGGCCATGTTGCAGTTCAGTCCATTGAAGCTGATTAAGAGCTAAGAAGTGGTGTGTTCTATGTTAGATATTAGCAGCAAATTTTACCACTTCACTATAGCGTTGTTTGAGTAGATGGGACTGGATGGCTTGCATGTTTATAAAAATGGGAGCACCATTTAAAAGGGTGGGAAGTAGCTAAGTTGTGACTATTGTTTCCTAGTGTAAACAGTATGGTAGAGCATCATCCTATAGAGGGCACTAAGTCTTTGCTGTTTTCTAGCATCTTATTTTAGATGAAAGACAGATTTCAAATTTTCATCAGTTGTGATCCTGAGAAGCTTTGTGCGGGTTACTAGTTCAATTTTGGTAAAAAAGCAAAAGAGATTATGTTGAAAACATGCTTTGGTAAGAGATGTGCTTGTGGGTAAAGATAATATATTTATATTTTTGGGGTTTAGTTGCAATATTAAGTGGTGGTGCTGCGGTAGCGTTGTCACCTCACAGTAAGACGCTGTCCGATTCGATTCTCAGCTAGAGCGTCTTCTGTGTGAAGACATGCGTGAATGGGTGTACCTTCGTTGAAGGTTGTGCATCAGGGCTGGTAACTCGGCACGTAAAAATCAACTACCAATCATTAGCAGACCGGAGTTCCGCTGTGGCGACCCCCTAACCGGGAAAAGCCGAAAGACACAACAAGTTGCAACATTAAGTCATGGAGCCATCTTTCAATAGATAGCAAGGATTATTTTGTTATATGTTGCAATTTTTTCAAATTCTTGTCAGACCAGATTAGGGCTGAATCATCTGCAAACTGGATGATAGTAGTAGTATGTTTAGTTACAGTTTGGAGGTTGTTTATACACTGAAAAAGACTGGGCCCAGAAAAGACCCTTAGCAGACACCTACTTCTGTAGTTAACAAAGGTTGTCTCTTTGACATGTCACAGTCTGTTGCCTGCCAGTGAGACTGCTGCAAAACCAGGACAAAACTGTTGGGCCTAGTTCTAATGACAATACAAGGGCAATAAAATAACGTGGAAGTTCAAGCACTGTAACATTTAGAATATTACTTTATTGCAGCTTAAAAGATATTGAACTAATGAGCATTTTAAAACTACAATGTGCTGTTTTTGAAATAAACGTATGCATCTCCATTCAAGGGATGCTTTACTTGCATTATAAAATGTTAGTTAGAGTTTTGACCCAGTCTGTAGAATATCTTCTAGTTGGAATGAGATGTGCTTTATGTATAAAGAAGTTAATTTTAACTGTAACAGTAAGCATGCCTTTATCACAGGGTTAGATATGAAGAGACACAGTTTAAACCTTTATCACAGGGTTAGATATGAGGAGATGCAGTTTAAGCCTTTATCACAAGGTTAGATATGAAGAGACTCAGTTTAAGCCAAATGTCCATTGAGCCCCTAGTCTGCAGCATAGCAGTTAATACTACAGAATAGTCTTAGTACCCAGAGCATAACCCAAGCACGTGCACATTATTCTCAACTACCACAGCAGAGACTCCCTGCTGTTACTTTGGCTAGCAAAGGTTTGAGTACTTGTGTTCAATCCATGTTTATTTTTTGGTTCTATAAGAACAGCATAGAAATTTGAAGTGTATATTTCTGTACTACTTTTATGATGCTATTTTTCATATTGAATTGAGTCTATACAGGTTTCTCTATGGGTTCATAATGTACCTTCACAGGTGCATAGGTTCATAAGTGTGTACTATGTTAATTACCACTAGGGGCTTTTTAAGCATATTGATGCATCTCAAATATCTGACAAGTTTTGGTACCCTTGATAAGTATAAGCAGGGTCTTGGGGAATTAAATATTTATAAGCATGGGTCTGGATGTGAACCATTTACAAACAGGCTGTCATTATCCATTAGAGACACAGGTGCCAAACCAAGGATGAATTTCCTGTTCCCCATCCAATTGTTGAAGTTACACTTGAATTGCGTTAGAATGAACTCTGCTTTATATGGATGGGGAGCCTGTTCCAGGGAAGGGGTAATAATTTGACATTAATTGCTTGTTTCTCCAGCATGACCTATTTATGTCACAGACAAAGTTTAAGTCTTAAGATTATTAATTCTGGTGCTGTTTATTTCATAGATATAGAGGAGGCCTGTCAGGATGAGGTCTGACATTGCCTTGTATACCAGGTATAGATCTCAGCTTAACAGACTTTAGGAGACAGAATACAGGGCTAGAGCTTTGAGGTGGTCTGCACAGGACATGTTACTAACACTCTATATTCTTTAGTGAAAAACCTCTGTGGATGTTCCAGTTGTTAGATGTGCCTGGTTAGGTTCATACCAAAAAGGACACTGTACTCAGTGAAAGGTCTGATGAATGTTGAACAGAGTGGAACAGTCACCTACATGGACCTAGGTGCCATACCTTTATTTATAAGTTGCACAACATAGAATGATTTCCACACTACTGTCGACACATAATGGCCAAAGACTAGATTGCAGTCTATATGTATCCCCAAATCCCAGACTACTTTATCAGGTCTTAGGGTGTGCGTTGTCAATGTGATAGATACCAGGGGTGGATGACTTCCCAAAGGATCCTATTATTAATTTCTTGACATTTAGTTCTAGTCCATGGCTATGACACAAGATATGTGCCTGTGTCAGCTCTTCTTGAAGAACTTTAGTGTCAGTGGGGGATTATTTAACTGCTGCTAATTTGTAATTGTTTGCAAACTTGGTCAACTAGGGGCCTTTGCCATTGGCATTGACCTCAGAGAAGTAAATAACAAAAAATAGAGGTCCCAAAACTGATCCCTGAGGAACTCTGCTTGTGACTGGAAAATTATAATGTTCTGGGTCCTGTCTGTGTGTCAGCTGGCTATCCACAATGTGACATAAGGATTTATACCTAATCTCTTGAGTTTGTCAACAATGCCATAGTAAGGTATTGGGTCAAATGCCTTGGCCAAGTCAAGGTAGACCATGTGAACTGTTTTGCCCCCATCCATTGCACTGGTGATCTTCTCAAAGCAGTCCACAAGGTTGAATAAGCATGATCTGCCCTTGATGAAACAAAACTGAGTTGGGTGCAGGGCCTGGAGGTTTGCCGTGTCATTGTTCATTATTTCAAGGTTAATTCTTTCTATGGCTTTCCATATGAGGCTAATGAGACTTATGGGTCTGTATAGTTTCCAAGGTCTGTAGATTGCCCACCTTCATGCAGAGGATGACTGTTGGTGCTCTCCATTCATTAGGTACACAGCCTGTTTATAGGCTAGTTGTGATAAGGCACTGATTTTCATTATTTACACATTAGCTTTTTGTTTTACAGTGGTTCCATTATTATAGCTGTTACATTCATTAATTATTTTGATTTACCTTGCCTACAAATGCAAAAATGTTTAAAACTAATGAATTATTATTGTTGTTGTTGGGATAATAGATGACAAATGGAGATTAACATGTTGTCAGAGTTGGACATTAATTAGATTTCCGTTATTTTCACAGTTGTACATTAAAGTACTAGACTATTTTTAAAATGTATTAACTTATTTTGAGATGCATTCTCAAGTGGCTGTTCTTTTTATGTTTTTGGAAGCAGTTGAGGGTTGGATGAGTAAATGCAATGTATAGGGAGAAGGTAAAATAGAAAACAGTTTTGAAAAAAAGAAAAATGAAAAATAGGATATGAAGGGAGAAGAAGGGAGGGAAAAAGGAAAGTAGAAAGAGAGACAAGGACTTCAGAGTAGACTGTTACACTAATCTGTGGTTTTAGATACAGAAACAATTATTTTTAATCCCATGGTAACTTTTGTACATGTCATGATTTACACTTTTCTACTTCATATTTGTTTGTTAACCATTCATTTATTAGTTCACAAAAAATCTGAAAATTATTTAATATAATATAAATCAGAATATTCCAACCTTTTGCTGAATTGTGCACATTCATTGTTGTTAATTATAGACTATGCTGTTCTTTAAACATAGCTTACATTAATAATTTAGACTTCAGTAATAAATGAATATACATAAAAAGCTATTCCCTATGTTTTCAAACTTAGTTTATTTGTCATACTTAATATCCAAATGCAATGCCTAGGAAAACCCCCATTTTACACATGTATTTTTTATACTTAACTTGGTTGTGGAATCTCTGAAACTGTACTATTCACTCTTAGAATTTGTTGTTCTCTGATTTACAAGATCTGAGAATGGTATACTTTATTAAACCTATGAATTGATGTTTCCTAATGAATTTTTAACTACATCATTTATTTTTAGTAGAGTAAACACTATATAACAAAATACTAGTTGTTTGAGATTGCTTATTTTTCATAGACTTACACATGCAACATCTGATGGGTTCATTGAAGACTGCTTGCATCATTCAGTTAAATTGATATCTATGGCTGTAGACAAAGTTAATATTAGAGGAAGTTTATCAGTAGTTTAGCTGCATATTTCCTTTTAAACTAGGAATCTTTCTTGAGTCTACGCATACTATTTTTATTAATACTTCATTTTTGTATATTTCTTTAACTGATGTTCTATCTGTATGTCTGTAATCTTTGACATTTACTGCATGGTAATTTATAAGGACACAAAAACAAATTATTTTTCATTTAGGACACTGTAAAGGAGAAATCTCAATATCATTACCAAACTACTTAAGAGAATTAAAACAATAATAGTAGCAGATAACTCATTTAGCAAATTAAAATAGAATTAACTCATGCTTTTGCACATTGATGCTATGACTAAAAATATAAAGGGAAGTTTTTTAATATTGTAATGTCAAAGAACCACAAATTATTTTTATGAGATACTTTTATTAATGATTTAGATAAAGATAAATGGAATCCAAACCAATGTGAAGTACTGACTCAAACGAAAGGGGTGAGACATTGTTTCTGGGGAAGAACAACGTAATAATGTCTAATATCATCTACATGTTTCAAGATCAAAATGATATGCTAATGATGGTGGAATTTCCATATAATAATAGGATATGGCTCCTGATTAACTGATCTTTCTTTTATAGAATGAGAGTCAAATTAGTAAAGAAGCATCTTGGCATTATATTAAATACCTCACAAAGTAGTTTGATTTTAGGGGAGACTTCAACTGCATTCTAGGTAACTGAAACAAATGTAAGTATATATATATATATATATATATATATATATATATATGGATCTATCTTACTACGTCGACATGTCAAAACGCCGACAACAAAATCACCGACACCACATAACCGACATTTCACAAACACGAAACCTCACATGCCCGACACACCATAATCCCGACAAGCAACAAACAAAACAAATCCCCGGTCCAAAAAGCACACACACAACACAAGCACACCAAAATCCTTACAAACCAACACTAAACCTCACATACACAACTACCTACAACCTTAACCCAAACCCTAACCCTAAGGTCCGCCACTATCGCACACTCACCTAACCCGCTAACCTAACTCACTTAACCCGCCCTAACCCACAAACTATCACAGTCGACACTTACCTAGCCAGCCTAACCTAACTCACTTAACCGCCCTAACCCACAAACTATCACAGTCGCACACTTACCTGGCCAGCGCCCTAACCTAACTCACTTAACCGCCCTAACCCACAAACTATCACAGTCGCACACTGACCTAGCCAGCCCCTAACCCTAACTCACTTAACCCGCTAACCCACAAACTATCACAGTCGCACTTACCTTACTCGCACCCTAACGTCCGTCACTACCGCATACATACACAGCCTTTTCCCATGTCGATGTTCTCAGCGTCGGGGTTTTGATCCGTCGGTCTTCTCCGTTTTCGATCTTCTGGCGTCGGTGTTCTGGCTGTCGGCGTTCTGACTTGTCGACGTAGTAAGATAGACCCATATATATATATATATATATATATATATATATATATATATATATATATATATATATATATATATATATATATATATATATATACCACCAAAGGTCCAGCATAAATATTTTCTTGCAGAATATTTTCAAAAAAGTCAGTCCATATGGCAATCCAAATAATTCAGGTTTATTGGAAGCAACAGCACATACTGCAGTTAGCTGCCTTACAGCTGCATCAGAAACATGTGATTCCATACAGGAACAAGTGACTCAACAGACCGGTTTCGTCCCCTGGCGTTATCATTGTGTAAGTGCATCCATTTCTCACTGCTTCTTAAATAGACATACATTTAAAGTCACACCCCTTATTGACATTTCTCAGTTCAGTGTTACATACAAATGTCTATTACAAAATATCAACACTTTTTAGAAAATAAATATACACATGTTATAACTCAAACATATTTATGTATATATATATATATATATATATATATATATATATATATATATATATAAATATGTATATATAAATAAATATACTCATACATATACATAAAGCATATAAACATTTACACATATTTAGTTTTTCAAAACATCTATTTTCAAATGTTAAATATGTTCATTTAAACCTGGATTATAAACGGCCCCTAAATTCACTATTCACAAAGTTTCCATTATCTAAAATCTTATGTATGATATTTCTAGACAAATCAGTGCCCCATACCACATCAATACCAACAAACACAAAATGTGGAGAATTATGCTCTAACTTGTGCTTATAAAGTGCACTTCTAGATCTCTTACAGTTTATGTCACTCAAATCTAACACTATATCATTCTTAAAGGCCCTAGAAGTCTGGCCTGTATAGAATGCTCCGCATTGGCATCATGCCATATACACTACCCATTCTGTCTGACATGTAATAAGGTACCTAATGTCAAAAACTTTCGAAGTATTAACAGAAGTAAAAGATCTGGACTTAAATATAACTTTGCAGTAAACACAATTACCACAACTATTACAACCCACAAGGGGATCAAAGAGTACTAACCCTCTTTGATACCCTGGTATCATCCATTCTTTTGTGCCAAGAAAGGTATTCACCCACATTCCTACGACATCTGTAACTGTAAGAGCACTGGTCAACTAAACATTGGTCAAAAAAATCATCAGATTTTAAAATATGCCAGTGTCTGTCAATAACCTGTTTAATTTTATAACTATTAGTACCATATGTGGTAAATTGTCTAACCCCAGCTTGTTTGCACCTAACAGGTTCAGGTTCTACTTCCTGGGTACTTGTTAACAAAACTTCTCTCTTTAAATTCAGAACTGCATTTTTCTCCCTAACTATATGGGATCTATCATACCTCCTTCTAATGAACCTAACACCCATTTTTTCAACTTCAGGCATATAGTTCTCATCCTAACGAGAAATACATCTCAACCTCTGAAACTGAGCTTTAGGTATATTAGTAACCATATGTTTAGGGTGACAACTACCAGCTTCCAATATAGCATTTTTAGTAAAGAGTTTCCTATAAAGCCGCGTTACCATGGTACCATCAAAGGCTTTAGTTACATGGATATCCAAAAAAATCTATAGTAGAATGTTCGATCTTATCCACAAACTTAATACCAAATTCATTAGAATTAAAATAATCAAAAATAGATGCCAGTCACCAACTGACCCTGATCAGATGCCCCAACAATCATCCAAGTAACGTCGCCACATCACTAATGGATTGTTCTCACCATATATCAAGTTCTTTTCCAAAAACCCCATAAAGAGATCATCATATATTAGGGCAAACGTATTGCCCATTGCTGTCCCTTTTAGCTGCAAGTAGCACTGTTTATCAAAAGAAAAAACATTATGTTCCAGATCCAATTTCACCAACTTTAACAAAAACTCCTAGTGCTCTAAAGAATAACTTTCTGATTTAACTAACCAAAATTGTACAGCAGAAATACCCACATGATGTGGAATACTTGTATACAATGATTGAACATCCAGTGTACAAAAGGTAGCAATCATGGGTAACCTGTAAGTCATTCATTAAACACAAGAATTCATTAGAATCTTTAACTCTCGCTCTAACTAAAGGCAGTAGTGGTTTAAGCTGACTTTCCAAATACATGGAAACAGTTTCCATGAATGAACCTCTACCTGACACTCTTGGTCTGCCAGGTGGGGGGAAAACATTTTTATGTATCTTAGGTAATATGTAAAACAGTTGCGGTTTAGGTTCTTCCACTATTAATTCTTTATATACAGCCTCTGAAATATATCCATCAGTTTTACACTGTAAGAGTTTTGCATAAATCCTACATTTAAAATCCATAGTGGGATCTAAAGGCAGTTTACAATAATATCTGCCATCACCCAGCTGTCTTAAAGCTTCTTTATCCTATATCTAATCTTATATATATATATATATATATATATATATATATATATATATATATATATATGGTTTACCTTTGAAAACTTGAAACGCACATTGTCGAAAGACAATTGTGTGGAAGAATATTTTCAAGTTTTCAGACACTTGAATAGAAATGCAGTGAATGTGCAACGAGCAAATGCACATTGACATTCGCTGATTGCAGATTTGGCATTTTGGGTGAGGAGTGCACTATAGTGGGGATTGAGAAGTGGACCAATTCCCCACTGTAGTGCGACCTTGGAGTTAGAATAATAAAGTGGGGGGTGTGGGGGGAGCAGCTCCGCACATGGGAGGTGCCGGAGGGCTTTCAACCCTGCATTACAATCTGTATTTGTAATTGTAGCTCAAAAATCATCGAATCTCGTTTTCGATTTGCTGATTTGTGAACATTGGTGCAGTTCGGAATTATTGTTTTCATCATTCCGGTTCGCACAATCGCACAAAGGGCCATTCTGATAGTTGATTTTTAACTATTCAAAGGTAAACCATATATATATATATATATATATATATATATATATATATATATATATATATGTAGATATGTTTAAACAATTATACATACAGTAATATTACATACAAAAACAATAAAGCATTTTCAAAATAGGGAACATTTTCTTCTGAAATTGATTTGAAGAAAGGAAAAAAGAAAGGTGTTCAATGTCTCCTCTTCTGTCATCCTTGACCATAGAAACCAAAGCAATAAACATCTAAACTAACAATAAAAGTAAAGAAGATAATTATGTCAGAATTTCTCCTAATTGCAGAACACATAAGCCAAACATTATCAGATATAAAACCTTACTAAAATAGATTTCTTAATAATAAAAGAGTTAAAGAAAAGTTTGGACTTGAAATTTAAAAACTACAAATGCAAATTTTAAATTCTGACAAAGCAGATCTGGGAAAAATGATAAAAAAGCATGGAAAGAAACCAGAGATAAAAATTTGAAAAATAAAAGTGATGGAATTAATAAACAAACTACATACTGGAATAAACTAACTATCACGTTTGAACAAGCTTCAGTTAGAAGAATGTTCTAACTCCCTAATATCTTATACATAATATACTATACCTCTTTTATCCAGAACAAAGCACATCCAAAAAAATTCAACAAGGAGTGTTTGATTTTCTTATGGCATCATAGAAAACCTAGGATTGCTTTTATTCTACATATGGAAAGTTCAGTGCTGCAGCAGTTGTGTTATTGCCTCACAGCAAGGAGTTCTCCAGTTCGATTCTCAGCTGGGGAGCCTTCTGTGAGGAGTCTCCATGTCTTCCCTGTATTCATGTGGGTTTCTCTGGGTTCTCTGGTTTCCTCCCATGTTACAAAGACATGCATCTGGAGCATTTCTTCCTGGGCCTCCACTGAAAATTGGCTTCATTCCAAGTCAGACTTTCCTAGTAAACACATGTTAACTAAGTAAATATACTCTTGGAAAAAGTTAGGAATTAAATTACCTGATGTATATTTCTATGTCAGTACAGCCTCCTTTAAAGTCATATTACACTGGACAGAAAAAAATCTATATAAATGACTGGAAAGTATACATTTGGAATTCTTTAAATTGAAAAAAAAATGCGAATAACTAATACTTCTGTAGAGGTCAAAGAAAATCACATCTGGCTAATATTATGCTACTATGCTCAATATAATGTTTATACACTAACACATTATAAAAACAATATCTTAAAAAAAATCAAATCCTCTCTAATAGGTCAGCTTGATTTGAAGAAGTGATTCAATTCTTTAACCCCATTAGTTAATGAAAAGGTTGAGTTCCCATGCATTAAAGATGTCGCAAAGTAAAAGGAGTAATCTTATAAGTTGGTTCACTATATCATAGGTGGGAAATAAAACAAATCAAAGACTTTAGTATCAGAATTCATTTTCATTTTAAATTTTAGGCTTTATCTGACAGGAAGTGCAGGAGATTAAAGAGCTGTTAGTAATTTGTTTTCTGTTTATGCAGTGGTCCAGGGTTTGATTAGTTCAGCCTCCAATTGCCTAACTGTGCGACTCTGAGCAAGTCACTTAACCAGAAACTGCTCCAAGCAGGAGTTAAAAAGGTTTGTGTCCTATCCTTGAATACCTTTGCTTAACATCCTATAAAAATGACCTTTTAACTGAGATTCATTAACACTAAATACCCACTATTCTGAGTGAACAGACAACACAGGCATAACTCACACCTTCATCCTCTTAATTTTAGTTTTCCTCCTGAGTTTTTTGCAGCTTTAAGCATCAAGGGGGATTCATAAAGGTTACCCCGAAATGAAGACTGCATGTGTACTTAGCGCAATCTTTGTGAATGACTGTAATGCACAAAACATGGGGTAGGCATTACCTTGAATACAATTTATGTACATTTAATGTAGGTATTAATGAATCAGCCCTATAATTTTTATATTAAAGATTATAACAATAACAAATTTGAGAATTATATTATCACAATATAATGAGACTATACCAGAAAAGAATACAATATTTATGCTAAGGCCAATATGGAAACATCTCTGGCCTATAGTTATTTATTATTTACACAGCAATAAAGATCTGAACTAACAATAAAAGTAAAGATGATAATTATAAGTTAGAATTTCTCCTATTTGCAGAACACATAAGGCAAACATTATCAGATATAAAACCTTACTAAAACAGCCTTAGAGCCACACGCTCAACGTATTTAAACCTCATGAAAAAAATAAATAGGACATGCTGGAGGGATAGATTACTGTTCCAGAGACGTCCCTCGCTCTGGAATTAAATGCCAGTCTAAGTTGGGCAGAGCCCCTCACTGACTCTCTTCAAGAGAAATCTTGACGAGTGGATGGGAAATCGTAAATTTAACCCGGGAATCACTTCAGTGGCCCTGCTGGACAGAGGCTCCGGAAACTAATTTAAAAGGGTAGTGAAAGCCAACACATTCTGGCTATGCTTATAAATGCCCTTGGGCAGATAGCCTAGTACCTACTATGAACCTATGAATATAATATTTATACACCGACACAATATCAGTATAAAACAATATCTTAAAAACTTCAAATCCTCTCTAATAGGTCAGCTTGATTTGAAGAAGTGATTCAATTCTTTAACCCCATTAGTTAATGAAAAGGTTGAGTTCCCGTGCATTAAAGATGTCGCAAAGTAAAAGGAGTAATTTTATACGTTGGTTCACTATATTCTAGTTGGGAAATAAAACAAATCAAAGACTTTAGTATCAGAATTCATTTTCAATTTAAATTTAGGCTTTATCTGGCAGGAAATTTAGGAGGTTAAAGAGCTGTCAGTAATTTGTTTTCTGATTATGCAGTTGTCCAGAGTTTGATTACTTCAGCCTCCATTTGCCTAACTGTGCGACTCTGAGCAGGTCACTTAACCAGAAACTGCTCTAAGCTGGAGATAATAAGGTTTGTTTGCTATCCTTAAATACCTTTGCTTAATGTCCTATAAAAATTACTTTATAACTGAGATTCATTAACACTAAATATCCACTATTCTGACTGAACAGACAACACAAGCATAACTCACACCTTCTTCCTCTTAGTTTTAGTTTTCCTCCTGAGATTTTTGCAGCTTTAAGCATCAAGGGGGATTCATAAAGGTTACCCCGAAATGTAGACTGCATGTGTACTTAGTGCAATCTTTGTGAATGACTGTAATGCACAAAACATGGGGTAGGCATGTCCTTGAATACAATTTATGTACACTTAATGTAGGTATTAATGAATTTATGTACTGTTTTCTGCATGTGTGATTTGGCAAAATTTTACGCCGGATGCCCTTCCTGACTCAACTCTCCCCATTTATCCAGGCCTGGGACCGGCACAAAGAAATGCACTGGCTTGTGCATCCCCAGAAGAGGTGATGACTGTACCTAGGGGTGAGAGACTGGTGATTGGAGCATATTTCAATGGGCAAGTTGGTGAAGGGAACAGAGGGGATGAGGAAGTGATGGATAGGTATGGTGTTAAGCAAAGGAATGCAGAAGGTCAGATGGTAGTTGATTTTGCAAAAAGGATGGACATGGCTGTGATGAATACATATTTTAACAAGTGGGAGGAGCATAGGGTGACATGCAAGAGTGGAGGAAGATACACACAGGTGGATTATATCTTATGTAGAAGGGCCAATCTGAAGGAGATTGGAGACTGTAAAGTGGTGGCAGGGGAAAGTGTTGTTAGGCAGCATAGGATGCTGGTTTGTAGGATGACATTGGTGATGAAGAAGAGGAGGATGAGTGTGAGGGCCGCACCAAGGATCAAATGGTGGAAACTGAAAAAGGGTAATTGTGAGGTGATGTTCAGGGAAGAGTTAAGACACAGGGTGGCAGCGAAGAGTTACTGAATAGCTGGGTAGCTACAGCAGAGCTAGTAAGAGAGATGGCTAGAAAGGTGCTTGGTGTGATATCTGGAAAGAGGAAGGATGACAAGGAGACCTGGTGGTGGAATAAAAAAGTAAAGGAGAGTATACAGAGAAAGAGGTTGGCTAAGAAGAAGTGGGATTGTCAAAGAAATAAAGAAAGTAGACAAGAGTATAATGAGATGAGGTGCATGTCAAAGAGAGAGGTGGTGAAGGCTAAGGATAAGGCGTATGAAGATTTGTATAAAAGGTTGGACACTAAGGAGGGAGAAAAGGACCTGTACCGATTGGCTAGACAGCGGGACCGAGCTAGTAAAGATGTGCAGCAGGTAAGGGTGATAAAGGATAATGAGGGAAACGTACTCACAAGCGAGGAGAGTGTGTTGAGCAGATGGAAAGAGTACTTTGAGGGGTTGATGAATGAAGAGCATGAGAGGGAGAGAAGGCTGGATGATGTGCGGATAGTAAATCATGAAGTGCAGTGGATTAGCAAGGAGGAAGTAAGGATAGCTATGAAGAGGATGAAGAACGGAAAGGCTGTTGGTCCAGATGAAATACCTGTGGAAGCATGGAGGTGTTTAGGTGAAATGGCAGTGGAGTTTTTAACTAGATTGTTTAATGAAATCTTGGAAAGTGAGAGGATGCCTGGGGAATGGAGAAAAAGTGTTTTGGTACCGATTTTTAAGAATAAGGGTGATGTGCAGAGCTGTAGTAACTACAGAAAGATTAAACTGATCAGTCACAGCATGAAGTTATGGGAAAGAGTAGTGGAAGCCAGGTTAAGAAGGGAGGTGATGATTAGTGATCAGCAGTATGGTTTCATGCTGGGAAAGAGCACTACAGATGCAATGTTTGCTCTGAGAGTGTTGATGGAGAAGTACAGAGAAGGTCAGAAGGAGTTGCATTGTGTTTTTGTAGACTTAGAGAAAGCATATGACAGGGTCCCTAGAGAGGAGTTGTGGTATTGTATGAGGAAGTTAGGAGTGTCAGAGAAGTATGTAAGAGTGGTACATGATATATACAAGGGTAGAGTGACAGCTGTGAGGTCTGCAGTGGGAGTGACTGATGCATTTAAGGTGGAGGTGGGATTACATCAAGGATCAGCTCTGAGCCATTTCTTATTTGCAATGATGATGGACAGGTTGACAGACGAGATCAGGCAGGAGTCCCCGTGGACTATGATGTTTGCAGATGACATTGTGATCTGTAGTGAGAGTAGGGAACAGGTGGAGGAGACCCTGGAGAGGTGGAGATATGCTCTAGAGAGAAGAGGAATGAAGGTCACCAGGATTAAGACAGAATATATGTGTGTAAATGAGAGGGAGGATAGAGGAATGGTGAGGATGCAGGGAGTAGAGGTGGTGAAGGTGAATGAGTTTAAGTACTTGGGATCAACAGTTCAGAGTAATGGTGAGTGTGGAAGAGAGGTGAAGGAGAGAGTACAGGCAGGATGGAGTGGGTGGAGAAGAGTGTCAGGAGTGATTTGTTACGGACGAGTAACAGTAAGAGTGAAAGGGAAGGTCTACAAGAGGGTAGTGAGACCAGCTATGTTATATGGGTTGGAGACAGTGGCACTGACAAAAAGGCAGGAGTCAGAGCTTGACGTGGCAGAGTTGAAGATGTTAAGATTTGCACTGGGTGTGACGAGGATGGACAGGATTAGGAATAAGTATATTAGAGGGTCAGCCCAGGTTGGAAGGTTTGGAGACAAAGCCAGAGAGGCAAGATTGCATTGGTTTGGACATGTGCTGAGGAGGGATGCAGAGTATATTGGGAAAAAGATGCTAAGAATGAAGCTGCCAGGTAACAGGAAAAGAGGAAGGCCTAAGATAAGGTTTATGGAGTTGGTGAAAGAGGACATGCAGGTGATTGGTGTGACAGAGCAAGATGCAGAGGACAGGAAGAAATGGAAACAGTTGATCTGCTGTGGCGACACCTAACATGAGCAGCCGAAAGAAGAAGAAGAAGAATGTAGGTATTAATGAATCAGCCCTATAATTTTTATATTAAAGATTATACCAAAAACAAATTCCAGAATTATATTATCACAAGATAATGAGACTATACCAGAAAAGAATACAATATTTATGCTAAGGCCAACATGGAAAAAAGCTCTGGCCTATTACTATTTTTTATTTGCACAGCAATAAACATCTGAACTAACAATAAAAGTAAAGATGATAATTATAAGTTAGAATTTCTCCTATTTGCAGAACACATTAGGCAAACATTATCAGATATAAAACCTTACTAAAATAGATATCTTAATGATAAAAGAGTTAAAGAAAAGTTTGGACTTGAAATTTAAAAACTACAAATGCAAATTTTAAATTCTGACAAAGCAGATCTGGGAAAAATGATAAAATAGCATGGAAAGAAACAAGAGATAAAAATCTGAAAAATAAAATTGAAGGAATTAATAAACAAACTACATACTGGAATAAATTAACCATCACATTTGAACAAGCTTCAGTTAGAATAAAGTTCTAACTCCCTAATGTCTTATACATAATATAATATAGCCCTTTTATCCAGAACAAAGCACATATAAAAAAAATCAACAAGGAGTACTGGATTTTCTTATGGCATCATAGAAAACCTAGGATTGCTTTTATTCAGCATATGGAAAGTGCAGTGGTGCTGCAGTTGCATTATCACCACACAGCAACAGGTTCTCCAGTTTGATTCTCAGCTGGGGAGCCTTCTGTGTGGAGTCTGCATGTCCTCCCTGTGTTCATGTGGGTTTCCTCTGGGTACTCTGGTTTCCTCCCACATTACAAAGACATGCATCTGGAGCCTTTCTTCATGGGCCTCCATTGAAAATTGGCTTCATTCCAAGTCAGACTTTCCTGGTAAGCAAATGTTAACTAACTAAATGAAAAATATGATCTTGGGAAAGGTTAGGAATTAAATTACCTGATGAAGATTTCTATGTCAGTAGAGTTGCCTTAAAAGTCATAGTACACTGGATAGAGAAAAACTATATAAATGACTGAAAAGTATATATTTGGAACTCTTTAAACTGAAAAAAATGAGAATAACTAATACTTCTTTAGAGGTCATAGAAAATCACATCTGGCTAATATCATGCTACTATGGTCAATATAATATTTATACAACGACACAATATCAGTATAAAAACAATAACTTAAAAATTACAAATGCTCTCTAATAGGTCAGCTTGATTTGAAAAAGTGATGCAATTCTCTAACACCCATTGTTGTGTCTTTCGGCTTTTCCTGGTTAGGGGTCGCCAGAAGCGGAACTCCGGCCCGCTAATGATTGGCAGTAGATTTTTACGTGCCGACTTGCCAGGTCTGATGCACAACCTTCAACGAAGGTATGCCCATTCACGCATGTCTCCACAGAGAAGACGCTGTAGCTGAGAATCGAACCGGACAGCGTCTTACTATGAGGCGACAATGCTACTGCAGCACCACCACCGCAGAGTCATTAGTTAATAAAAAAGGTTGAGTTCCCATGCATTAAAGATGTCTCAAAGTAAAAGGAGTAATCTTATAAGTTGGCTCACTATATCATAGGTGGGAAATAAAACAAGACTTTAGTATCAGAATTCATTTTCAATTTAAATTTAGTATTCACCTAGCAGTAAGTGCAGGAGATTAAAGAGCTGTCAGTGATCGGGTTCTGTTATCCAGTAGTCCAGAGTTTGAGTACTTCAGCCTCTATTTGCCTAAATGTGCAACTCTGAGCAAGACACTTAATCAGAAACTGCTCCCAGCTGGAGTAAAAAAGATTTGTGTCCTATCCTTGAATATCTTTGCTTAATGTCCTATAAAAATGACTTTATAACTGAGATTCATTAGTACCTACACCTAGTGTCCACTATTCTGAGTGAACAGAATACACAAGCATAACTCACACCTTCATCCTCTTAATTTTAGTTTTCCTCTTGAGTTTTTTGCAGATTTAAGCATCAAGGGGAATTCATAAAGGTTACCCCAAAATGTAGATTGCATGTGTACTTAGCGCAATCTTTGTGAATGACTGTAATGCACAAAACATGGGGTAGGCATGTCCTTGAATACAATTTATGTAAACTTAATGTAGGTATTAAAGAATCAGCCCTATAATTTTTATATTAAAGATTATAACAATAACAAATTCCAGAATTATATTATCACAAGATAATGAGACTATACCAGAAAATAATACAATATTTATGCTAAGGCCAATATGGAAACATCTCTGGCCTATTACTAGTTATTATTTACACAGCAATAAACATCTGAACTAACAATAAAAGTAAAGATGATAATTATAAGTTAGAATTTCTCTTATTTGCAGAACACACAAGGCAAACATTATCAGATATAAAACCTTACTAAAACAGCTTTAGAGCCACATGCTCAAGGGATTTAAACCTCATCAAAAAAATAAATAGGACATGCTGGAGGGATAGATTCCTGTCCCAGAGACGTCCCTTACTCTGGAATAAAATCCCAGTCTATGTTAGGCAGAGCCACTCACTGACTCTCTTCAAAAGAAATCTTGATGAGTGTATGGGAAATCGTAAATTTACCCCGTGGATCACTTCAGTGGCTCTGATGGACAGAGGCTCAGGAAACTAATCTAAAAGGGTGTCAAAAGCCAATACATTTTGGATAGGCTTATAAATGCCCTTGGGCAGATAGCCTAGTACCTACCTATGAAACTATGAATATAATATTTATACACCAACACAATATCAGTATAAAACAATATCTTAAAAAATTCAAATCTTCTCTAATAGGTCAGCTTGATTTGAAGAAGTGATTCAATTATTTATCCCCATTAGTTAATGAAAAGGTTGAGTTCCCGTGCATTAAAGATGTCGCAAAGTAAAAGGAGTAATCTTATAAGTTGGTTCACTATATCATAGGTGGGAAATAAAACAAATCAAAGACTTTAGTATCAGAATTCATTTTCAATTTAAATTTTAGGCTTTATCTGGCAGGAAGTGCAGGAGATTAAAGAGCTGTCAGTAATTTGTTTTCTGTTTATGCAGTGGTCCAGAGTTTGATTAGTTCAGCCTCCATTTGCCTAACTGTACGACTCTGAGCAAGTCACTTAACCAGAAACTGCTCCAAGCTGGAGTTAAAAAGGTTTGTGTCCTATCCTTGAATACCTTTGCTTAACATCCTATAAAAATGACTTTTTAACTGAGATTTATTAACACTAAATACCCACTATTCTGAGTGAACAGACAACACAAGCATAACTCACACCTTCATCCTCTTAATTTTAGTTTTCCTCCTGAGTTTTTTGCAGCTTTAAGCATCAAGAGGGATTCATAAAGGTTACCCCAAAATGTAGATTGCATGTGTACTTAGTGCAATCTTTGTGAATGACTGTAATGCACAAAACATGGGGTAGACATGTCCTTGAATACAATTTATGTACACAATGTAGGTATTAATGAATCAGCCCTATAATTTTTATATTAAAGATTATAACAATAACAAATTCCAGAATTATATTATCACAAGATAATGAGACTATACCAGAAAAGAATACAATATTTATGCTAAGGCCAATATGGAAACATCTCTGGTCTATTACTATTTATTATTTACACAGCAATAAACATCTGAACTAACAATAAAAGTAAAGATGATAATTATAAGTTAGAATTTCTCCTACTTGCAGAACACATAAGGCAAACATTATCAGAAATAAAACCTTACTAAAACAGCATTAGAGCCACACGCTCAAGGGATTTAAACCTCATCAAAAAAATAAATAGGACATGCTGGAGGGATAGATTCCTGTCCCAGAGACTTCCCTCGCTCGGGAATAAAATCCCAATCTATGTTAGGCAGAGACACTCACTGACTCTCTTCAAAAGAAATCTTGACGAGTGGATGGGAAATCATAAGTTTATCCCGGGGATCACTTCAGTGGCTCTGCTGGACAGAGGCTCAGGAAACTAATCTAAAAGGGTGGCAAAAGCCAACACATTTTGGATAGGCTTATAAATGCCCTTGGGCAGATACCTAGTACCTACCTATGAACCCATGAAAATAATATTTATACACCAACACAATATCAGTATAAAACAATATCTTAAAAAATTCAAATCCTCTCTAGTAGGTCAGCTTGATTTGAAGAAGTGATTCAATTCTTTAACCCTATTAGTTAATGAAAAGGTTGAGTTCCCGTGCATTAAAGATGTCGCAAAGTAAAAGGAGTAATCTTATAAGTTGGTTCACTATATTCTAGTTGGGAAATAAAACAAATCAAAGACTTTAGTATCAGAATTCATTTTCAGTTTAAATTTAGGCTTTATCTGGCAGGAAGTGCAGGAGACTAAAGAGATGTCAGTAATTTGTTTTCTGTTTATGCAGTGGTCCAGAGTTTGATAACTTCAGCCTTCACTTGCCTAACTGTGCGACTCTAAGCAAGTCACTTAACCAAAAGCTGCTCCAAGATGGAGTTAAAAAGATTTGTTTCTTATCCTTGAATACCTGTGTTTAACGTCCTGTAAAAAATGACTTTATAACTGAGATTCATTAACACTAAATATCCACTATTCTGAGTGAACAGACAACACAAGCATAACTCACACCTTCAGCCTCTTAATTTTAGTTTTCCTCCTGAGTTTTTTGCAGCTTTAAGCATCAAGGGGGATTCATAAAGATTACTGCGAAATGTAGACTACATGTGTACTTAGTGCAATCTTTGTGAATGACAGAAATGCACGAAACATGTAGTAGGCATGTCCTTGAATACAATTTATGTACACTTAATGTAGGTATTTATGAATCAGACCTATAATTTTTATATTAAAGATAATACCAATAACAAATTCCAGAATTATATTATCACAAGATAATGAGACTATACCAGAAGGGAATACAATATTTATGCTAAGGTCAATATGGAAACATCTCTGGCCTATTATTATTTATTATTTACACAGCAATAAACATCTGAACTAACAATAAAAGTAAAGATAATTATAAGTTAGAATTTCTCCTATTTGCAGAACACATATGCCAAACATTATCAGATATAAAACCATAGTAAAATAGATTTCTTAATGATAAAAGAGTTAAAGAAAAGTTTGGACTTGAAATTTAAAAAATACAAATGCAAATTTTAAATACTGACACAGCAGATCTGGGAAAAATGATAAAATAGCATGGAAAGAAACAAGAGATAAAAATCTGAAAAATAAAATTGAAGGAATTAATAAACGAACTACATACTGGAATAAATTAACCATCACATTTGAACAAGCTTCAGTTAGAATAAAGTTCTAACTCCCTAATGTCTTATACATAATATACTATAACTCTTTTATCCAGAAAAAAGCACATATAAAAAAATTCAACAAGGAGTGCTTGATTTTCTTATGGCATCATAGAAAACCTAGGATTGCTTTTATTCAGCATATGGACAGCTCAGTGGTGCTGCAGTTGCATTCTCACCACTCAGCAACAAGTTCTCCAGATTGATTCTTAGCTGGGGAGCCTTCTGTGTGGAGTCTGCATGTCCTCCCTGTGTTCATATGAGTTTCCCCTGGTTTCTTCCCACATTACTAAGACATGCATCTTGAGCCTTTCTTCATGGGCCTCCACTGAAAATTGGCTTCATTCCAAGTCAGACTTTCCTGGTAAACAAATGTTAACTAACTAAATAAAAAAATATGATCTTGGGAAAGGTTAGGAATTAAATTACCTGATGAAGATTTCTATGTCAGTACAGTCGCCTTAAAAGTCAAAGTACACTAGATAGAAAAAAAAACTATATAAATGACTGAAAAGTATATATTTGGAACTCTTTAAAATGAAAAAAATGAGAATAACTAATACTTCTATAGAGGTCATAGAAAATCACATCTGGCTAATATTATGCTGCTATGTTCAATATAATATTTATATACTGACACAATATCAGTATAAAAACAATAACTTAAAAATTTCAAATGCTCTCTAATAGGTCAGCTTGATTTGAAAAAGTGATGCAATTCTTTAACACCCATTAGTTAATAAAAAAGGTTGAGTTCCCATGCATTAAAGATGTATCAAAGTAAAAGGAGTAATCTTATAAGTTGGTTCACTATATCATCGGTGGGAAATAAAACAAGAGTTTAGTATCAGAATTAATTTACAATTTAAATTTAGTATTCATCTGGCAGTAAGCGCAGGAGATTAAAGAGCTGTCAGTGATCGGGTTCTGTCATCCAGTAGTCCAGAGTTTGAGTACTTCAGCCTCTATTTGCCTAAATGTGCAACTCTGAGCAAGTCACTTAATCAGAAACTGCTCCCAGCTGGAGTGAAAAAGATTTGTGTCCTATCCTTGAATATCTTTGCTTAATGTCCTATAAAAATGACTTTATAACTGAGATTCATTAGTACCTACACCAAGTATCCACTATTCTGACTGAACAGACAACACAAGCATAACTCACACCTTCTTCCTCTTAGTTTTAGTTTTCCTCCTGAGTTTTTTGCAGCTTTAAACATCAAGGGGGATTCATAAAGGTTACCCCTAAATGAAGACTGCATGTGTACTTAGCGCGATCTTTGTGAATGACTGTAATGCACAAAACATGGGGTAGGCATGTCCTTGAATACAATTTATGTACGCTTGATGTAGGTATTAATGAATCAGCCCTATACATTTTTTATTAAAGAGTATAACAATAACAAATTCCAGAATTATATTATCACAATATAATGAGACTATACCAGAAAAGAATACAATATTTATGCTAAGGCCAATATGGAAACATCTCTGGCCTATTATTATTTATTATTTGCACAGCAATAAACATCTGAACTAACAATAAAAGTAAAGATGATAATTATAAGTTAGAATTTCTCCTATTTGCAGAACACATAAGGCAAACATTATCAGATATAAAACCTTACTAAAACAGCCTTAGAGCCACACACTCAAGGTATTTAAACCTCATCAAAAAAATAAATAGGACATGCTGGTGGGATAGATTCCTGTACCAGAGACTTCCCTCGCTCTGGAATTAAATGCCAATCTATGTTAGGCAGAGCCCCTCAGTGACTCTCTTCAAGAGAAATCTTGACGAGTGGATGGGAAATCGTAAATTTACCCCGGGAATCACTTCAGTGGCTCTGCTGGACAGAGGCTCAGGAAACTAATTTAAAAGGGTAGCGAAAGCCAACACATTCTGGCTATGCTTATAAATGCCCTTGGGCAGATAGCCTAGTACCAACCTATGAACCTATGAATATAATATTTATACAGTGACACAATATCAGTATAAAACAATATCTTAAAAAATTCAAATGCTCATTAATAGGTCAGCTTGATTTGAAGAAGTGATTCAATTCTTTAACCCCATTAGTTTCATAGTTTCATAGTTTCATAGTATAGTACTAGGCTATCTGCCCTGGGGCATTTGTAAGCCTAGCCATAGTGATGTGGCTTTTGCCACCCCATGAAATGGTACAAAACATGTACAGAATAAATTTAGAATACTGTGCCTCTGTCTAGTAGTGACACAATGAAGGTCCCCTTATATAATAGAATTAGTTTACTGTGCCCCTGTCTAGCAGTGACACAGATGTGACCCCTGGGGTAAACTTATGATCTCCCATCCACTCATCAAGATTTCTCTTGAAGAGAGTCAGTGAGGGGCTCTGCCTAATATGAACTGGGATCTTGTTCCAAAGCATGGGAAGCCTCTGGGTTATGAATCTATCCCTACAGCATGTCCTATTCATACTTGTGCCGAGGTTTAAGTCTTTAGATCGCGTAGTCCTGATGGATTTGGATTTTTTGAGGTGGAGCATGTCCATCAGATCCTGATTGGACATGGCCTTGTACGTCAGGCAGAGATCACCTCTGAGCAGGTGGTATGCTACTGAATAGAGCTGAAGTTTCTTTAGTCTGGCAGAATAAGACATATGTTGGAGACCCTTGATCCTCTTGGTGAGGTACTTTTGTGGTCTCTCCAGCTGTTGCAAATGTCGGGTGACGTACATACCAAATGGGGCATTGTACTCAATCATGGGTCTGATGAGGGAGGAATATAGGGGTACAATGACATCCTTGGATCTGGATGTGAATCCCTTCATGATGAGGTGTGCAAGGTAGAATGTTTTCTAACCACTTTGGCAACATGGGTGTCAAATGAGAGGTCGCTGTCGACTTGGGTCCCTAGGTCTCTGATTACTTTTTCCATACTCAGTGGGTTGCTGTCTATGTGATAATTTGTGGGTACTTTGTTTTTCCCAAAGGGGATGACTATACATTTTTTGGCATTTAGTTTAAGGCCGTGACTCCGGCACCAGCTGTCCATTTCTGTGAGGCCTTTTTGTAGGATGTGTGTGTCTGCTGGTGTATCGACTATGGCGCCTAGTTTGCAGCATCTGCGAACTTTGTCAGCCACAGCCCTCCCATGTTTGCTTTAACATCTGAGAAATAAATGCCGAACAAGAGGGGTCCCAGGACAGATCCCTGTGGGACACCACTTGTGACTGGCTTTGAGTCTGACATTGCTCCAGCGATTTTAACTTTATGGGTTCTGTACTTTAGCCAGTTTACAACCCATCTAGTGATATAAGGGTTTACTTTTAAGCTGTTGAGCTTATCTATGATGCCTGAGTGGGGTATTGTGTCGAAGGCCTTAGCCAAGTCCAGGTATGCTGTATGGACTGCTTTGCCCTCATCAGTGGCTCTAGTGACTGTTTCAAAAAAGTCAACCTGGTTTAAAAGGCAGGATCTGCCCTTTACAAAGCCGAACTGGGTGGGGTCAAGTGTCTGTAGGTCCCCTATGTCTCTGTTTATGAGTTCCATAATGATTCTTTCCATAGCTTTGCAGACCAGGCTGGTTAAGCTTATGGGCGGTAGTTTCAGGGTCTGTAGAGGCACCCCCCCTTGTGGAGTGGGACCACTGTTGCTGTACGCCAGTTTTCAGGTACATATCCCAAAGTAAGGCTAAGGTTAAATAGCATTTTTATGTGTGGGTTTAGCTCCTCTTGGAGTTCACGTAACACGCAACCCGGGATACCGTCATGTGTTTTTGCTTTGTTTAGGGCGGTTCTCACTTGGACATCTGAGATGACAGGAGATCACATTCAGCTGGGATAAGTATTTCTTCTTTTGGGGGTGAAGGAGGGAGAAATTTGCACTGAACCTGTCAGCCAGAATGTTGGCAATATCTGTGGGTTCAGTGTATTTTTGTTGTTGTGAACCAACTCTGAGCATATCTGAGGGTTTCCAGGTTTCTAACATAGCTGAAGAAGGCTTTGTGGTTATCTTTAGTGTCCTTAGCGATTTTTCTCTCAAAGTTTGCCTTGGATGTTTTTATGAGAGAACGTAGTTTTCTGCTAATGTTGATCAGAGATGTCTTCCCTTCATGGGATTTTGCTCTGGCGTGCAGTAGCTTCCTTTTTTGTTATACAATTTGTTTATGGCTGAGGTCCACCAGACAGGACGCTTACCTTTGGTGGAGAGGGACTTGGATTTGTTTGGGATTGCATGATCCATGCATTCTTGGAGATGTCCATAGAAAGCATTTGTAAAGGATTCGGCATTGTGGGATGTGGTATCCACTGGCACAGTGGGCTTAAAGGATACCATCTCAGTCTTAAGAAGAGTGAAGTCTGCTTTTGAGAAGTTTTTCACTGTGGTCTTTTGTGCTGGGGGTGGAGGTGGGATATGTATATCCAGGGTGATTAGTTTGTGGTCAGATCTCACTAGTGAGGGGTATACTTCCAGTGTGGAGCATTTTGTCCCCATGTTTGTGATGATCAGGTCTAGTATATTATCTCCCCTAGTGGGAGAGGTGACTAGTTGTTCCAGTGCATTTGAATTTATGAATTCCAGGAACCTTTGGGCTAGGGTATTAGGGCTAGAATAATGTACCCAATCTACATTTGAGTAGTTGAAGTCTCCCAGTATGATGGTATTTTGTGATACATTCATATCCTCCAATGTCTTCAGGAAGGCTGAGTGGGGTTCTTGAGATTGGGAGGGTGGTCTGTAACATGCTACCAGTTGTATAGCAGTTTTGCCTATGGTTAGTTGCACCTGTATGGTCTCTGATGCTTCATGTGTTGCTACTAACCTGGAGGTGTGGGTGTCCTTGATGAATATGGACACTCCCCCTCCCTTTGTGGTTCGGCCCGGGTTTTGGGGCCGAAAAGCATGACACGAGGTATAGCCTAGTAGCACTGGGGTGCTCTCAGGAGCCTTGAATCAGGTTTCAGTTACTGCACAGACGTCGATGTTCTCCATGCTGAGGAGTGCATCAAGTGCCTGCATCTTAAGATTTAGACTTCTGGTGTTGAGCAGCATTACCCTTAGTTTTTTTTCCATTTTTGTTTTCTAAGGAGGTGGGTTTGTCTTTTGAACCTTGCCTAAAAAAGGCACTATGGGGGTGGCAAGAGCCTTAGCCAATATCCGGAAGCCCAGTGGTGACAGGTGTAAGCCATCCCTTGCGAAGCAGCGTGGCTTGTCCAACATGTCATCCCAGGCAGACAGACATTGGATCCCCATAGAATGACACCAGTACTTGAGCCAGTTGTTAAAGCTGATCATCTTGTCTTTGTATTGTGGTATCATTCTTGGTGAGGGCAAGATGCTGCTCAGGGTCAGGGTCATACCAGCCTGGGCTACATAATCGGAGAGCTCCTCTATGTCTCTTTTCATGTAGTCCAGGGAGGTACGTCTCAGGTCATTCACACCAGCATGGACAATGATGGAGTCATATTTGTACTTGCTTTGGAGTGACTTGAGTGCATGTGTTATGTGGCGGATCCTAGCTCCCGATAGACAGCTCACAGTCACCTTCTCCTTGTTCAGCCTGGTCAGCGGGACATCAGTGTGTCTGACTATAGAGTCACCTATTGCTAGTGTATCAGGCAAGGTGTTTGGCCTTAAGGGCTGTGATTGGTTGACACACTGATTTATTGAAGTATGTGTTGCATGTGTTTTGTTTTGAGGTGGTGGATTTTAATGAAAAGGTTGAGTTCCCGTGCATTAAAGATGTCACAAAGTAAAAGGAGTAATCTTATATGTTGGTTCACTATATTCTAGTTGGGAAATAAAACAAATCAAAGACTTTAGTATCAGAATTAATTTTCAATTTAAATTTAGGCTTTATCTGGCAGGAAGTGCAGGAGATTAAAGAGCTGTCAGTAATTTGTTTTCTGTTTATGCAGTGGTCCAGAGTTTGAGTACTCCAGCCTCCATTTGCCTAACTGTGCGACTCTAAGCAAGTCACTTAACCAGAAACTGCTTCAAGCTGGAGTTTAAAAGGTTTGTGTCCTATCCTTGAATACCTTTGCTTAACATCCTATAAAAATGACTTTTTAAGTGAGATTCATTAACACTAAATACCCACTATTCTGAGTGAACAGACAACACAAGCATAACTCACACCTTCTTCCTCTTAATTTTAGTTTTCCTAGTGAGCTTTTTGCAGCTTTAAGCATCAAGGGGGATTCATAAAGGTTACCGCGAAATGTAGACTACATGTGTACTTAGTGCAATCTTTCTGAATGACTGAAATGCACAAAACATGTAGTAGGCATTGTGAATACAGTTTATGTAGACTTAATGTAGGTATTTATGAATCAGACCTATAATTTTTATATTAAAGATAATACCAATAACAAATTCCAGAATTATATTATCACAAGATAATGAGACTATATCAGAAGAGAATACAATATTTATGCTAAGGCCAATATGGAAACATTTCTGGCCTATTACTATTTATTATTTACACAGCAATGAACATCTGAACTAACAATAAAAGTAAAGATGATAATTATAAGTTAGAATTTCTCCTATTTGCAGAACACATTAGGCAAACATTATCAGATATAAAACCTTACTAAAATAGATTTCTTAATGATAAAAGAGTTAAAGAAAAGTTTGGACTTGAAATTTAAAAATTACAAATGCAAATTTTAAATACTGACAAAGCAGATCTGGGAAAAATGATAAAATACATGGAAAGAAACAAGAGATAAAAATCTGAAAAATAAAATTGAAGGAATTAATAAACAAACTACATACTGGAATAAATTAACCATCACATTTGAACAAGCTTCAGTTAGAAGAAAGTTCTAACTCCCTAATGTCTTATACATAGTATACTATAGCTCTTTTATCCAGAACAAAGCACATATAAAAAAAATCAACAAGGAGTGCTTGATTTTCTTATAGCATCATAGAAAACCTAGGATTGCTGTTATTCAGCATATGGACAGTGCAGTGGTGCTGCAGTTGCATTATCACCACACAGCAACAGGTTCCCCATAGGTTCATAGGTTCACACTAGGCAATCTGTCCTAGGACATTTATAAGCCTAGCCAGAGTGTGTTTGGCTTTCGCCACCCAGTTTGATTCTTAGCTGGGGAGCCTTCTGTGTGGAGTCTGCATGTCCTCCTTGTGCTCATATGGGTTTCCTCTGGGTACTCTGGTTTCCTCCCACATTACTAAGACATGCATCTCGAGTCTTTCTTCATGGGCCATCACTGAAAATTGGCTTCATTCCAAGTCAGACTTTCCTGGTAAACAAATGTTAATTACCTAAATAAAAAAATATGATCTTGGGAAAGGTTAGGAATTAAATTACCTGATGAAGATTTCTATGTCAGTACAGTCACCTTAAAAGTCATAGTACACTGGATAGAAAAAAAAACTATACAGATGACTGAAAAGTATATATTTGGAACGCTTTAAAATGAAAAAAATGAGAATAACTAATACTTCTGTAGAGGTCATATAAAATCACATCTGGCTAATATTATGCTGCTATGTTCAATATAATATTTATACACCGACACAATATCAGTATAAAAACAATAACTTTAAAAATTCAAATGCTGTCTAATAGGTCAGCTTGATTTGAAAAAGTGATGCACTTCTCTAACACCCAATAGTTAATAAAAATGTTGAGTTCCCATGCATTAAAGATGTATCAAAGTAAAAGGAGTAATCTTATAAGTTGGTTCACTATATCATAGGTGGGAAATAAAACAAGAGTTTAGTATCAGAATTAATTTACAATTTAAATTTAGTATTCATCTGGCAGTAAGCGCAGGAGATTAAAGAGCTGTCAGTGATCGGGTTCTGTTATCCAGTAGTCCAGAGTTTGAGTACTTCAGCCTCTATTTGCCTAAATGTGCAACTCTGAGCAAGTCACTTAACCAGAAACTGCTCCCAGCTGGAGTGAAAAAGGTTTGTGTCCTATCTTTGAATATCTTTGCCTAATATTCTATAAAAATGACTTTATAACTGAGATTCATTAGTACCTACACCAAGTATCCACTATTCTGAGTGAACAGAATACACAAGCGTAACTCACACCTTCTTCCTCTTAGTTTTAGTTTTCCTCTGGTGTTTTTTGCAGCCTTAAGCATCAAGGGGGATTTGTATAGGTTACCCCAAAATGTAGACTACATATGCACTTAGTGCAATCTTTGTGAATGACTGTAATGCACAAAACATGGGGTAGGCATGTTCTTGAATACAATTTATGTACACTTGATGTAGGTATTAATGAATCAGACCTATAAGTTTTTATATTAAAGATAATACCAATAATAAATTTGAGAGTTATATTATCGCAAGATAATGAGACTATACCAGAAAATAATACAATATTTATGCTAAGGACAATATGGAAACATCTTTGGCTTATCACTATTTATTATTAACACAGCAATACTTACATAGAGTGATTTTACTCCTGATTAACTTGAAAAATAAGTATACAGCTCAGCAAGCTCCTGCCTGGTGCCCTGCAAAGTTCTACAGCAGAAGAGAGACAAAAGGGAGACTTTGGCAAGATTAAGTATAATTTTTTCTGCATTTTCTTGCTGCCTTTAACTAATTCTGCCTAAAATGCTGATTTCCTAGAGTTTCTGTGATTTAATAAGCTTGTTTCAGCTACATATTGTACTTATTTTACTGCCTGCACTATAGCAAAGTTGTTTTTTTGTTTTAATTACCTGTTTAACTGTTGTAGGCTACACACAAAAGTTTGATACCCATTTCTCTGCATTTAAAGTGTTTATTTGATTGTATCTGCTTTATTTTCTGAAAAAAAAAAAAACATATACTTGTTTTCCTGCCTTTCAAAGCTAGTATAGTCCAGTTTTCACGTTAGTGCTGAATTCGGGGCTGTGTTACACGTTTTTGTTATTTGCCCATACCTTACTTGGATAGAAGGAAGTTTCTCTGTTCACTGTGAGAGAGGGAGCTTTGAGCAGCCTATCTGTCCCTGGAGGAGTGGTTTTAGCCCAGAAATTAGTAGTTTACTGGCCATTTTGGGCTAATTTCTATCTCTTTCATTTCTCTGCTATAAAACCCACATTTGCAAGGTGTTTGTGCTAGTATACAGCTCAGCAAGCTCCTGTCTGGTGTCCTGCAGAGTTCTACAGCAGCAAAGAGACAAAAGAGAGACTTTGGAGTGATTAAGTATCATTTTTCTGCATTTTCTTGCTGCCTTTAGCTAATTCTGCCTAAAATACTGATTTTCTAGAGTTTCTGTGATGTAAAAAGCTTGTTTCAGCTACATATTGTACTTATTTTACTGCCTGCACTTTAACAAAGTCGTTTTTGTGTTTAAATTACCTGTTTAACTGTTGTAGGCTACACACTCAAGTGTGATAGCCATTTATGTTCATTTAAAGTGTTTTTTTGATTCTATCTGCTTTAATTTCTGAAAAAAAAACAAAAAAAATACTTGTTTTCCTTCCTTTCTAAGCTATTATAGTCCAGTTTTCAGATTAGTGCTGAATTCAGGGCTGTGTTACAAGTTTCTGTGTTTGCCCATACCTTACTTGGAAAGAAGGAAGTTTCTCTGTTCACTGTGAGAGAGGGAGCTTTGAGCAGCCTATCTGTCCCTGGAGGAGTGGTTTCAGGCAAGAAATTAGTAGTTTATTGGCCATTTTGGGCTTTCTATCTCTTTCATTTCCCTGCTATAAAACCCGCATTTGCACAGTTTTGCACACCGCGCAGCTCCGGTTAGCTAGGATATAACTATTCCCGGCTCCACAAAGTCTACTTTTCAATTTTTCCCTTGGAACTAGACAAATTTTCAACTTAAGCACTCAAACCATTCGCTTCTCATCCCGGCACTTGCTCTAAACTCATAGCAAGCACTAATAAACCTTAGCACTAGATCCCCTATACTGTAGAGAAGGACAAGGCTCTCTATTTAACCTTAGCAGCCAATCAGTAAAACAGTTCACTGAACCTATCCAGGCATGTCCAAAGGGCAGTTTCAGGTGTACTCTCCCATCCAACTGGTGAATCTGAGCATTTGGAAGGAATGTTACAATTGCCTCATGTACATATACAACCCTCTCCTCCTTCCACCAAACACTAATACATGTGAGAGATGCAATTATACAGCCAAACTGGAGGCTAAGCTCTCTCAACCCAAGACTGGACCAGGAAGTCAAGAGGAGAAGGGAATTACTTGCATCACACCACCAGTCTCACATAGACCTATGAAACCAGCATCGGCAAAAAACACACATAAATACACAAAAACATACTCAGAGGCTCTAAATAAAAATCTGCAAAAGCAACAGAGACCTCCAAAGCAGATCCAAGCAACCTCCACCCCCCAACACAAACCATGAAACACATACTTCACAAAACCAGTATGCCACACAATCACAGACCTTAAGGCAAAATAACATACCCAACACACTAGTAATAGGTGACTCTATAGTCAGGCACACTGACGTCCCACTCACTAGGCTGAACAAGGAGAAAGTTACTGTTAGCTGCCTGTCGGGTGCCAGGATCCACCAGATAACACAAGTACACAGGTCACTCCAGAACAAGTACAAATATGACTCTGTCATTGTCCATGTCGGTGTGAATGACCTGAGCCATACCTCCCTGGACTACATGAAAAGAGACATGGAGGAGCTCCCTGATCAAGTAGCCCAGGCCGGTATGACCCTTACCCTAAGCAGCATCCTGCACTCACCAAGAATGATACCATGGTATTGAGAAAAAATTATCAATGCCAACAACTGGCTAAGCATCTGGTGTCATTCAAAGGGGATCCAGCGTCTGTCAGCATGGGATGACATGCTCGACAAGCCACGCTGCTTCACTAGAGACAGCTTGCACCTGTCATCCTTAGGCTTTAGAATACTGGCCAAGGCTCTTGCCACCCCCATAATGCCTTTTTAGGCAAGGATCAAAAGACAAACCCACCACCGTAAATAGCACAAGTAACAAAGAAATGAGGGTAATGCTACTCAATGCCAGAAGTCTAAACCTCAAAATGCATGCACTCGAGGCACTCCTCAATATGGAGAAAATTGATATATGTGCAGTAACAGAAACCTGGTTTAAGGCTCCAGAGAGCACCCCAGCACTACCAGGCTACAACTCATACCATACATTTCAGCCACAAAAGCCGGAACGAAATACAATAGGTGGGGGAGTATCTATATTCATCAAGGATACCCACACCTCCAGTTTAGTGACACAGCACAATGCTTCAGAGATCATCTAAGTGCAACTAACAACAGGCAAAACTGCTATTGAAATTATAGTTTGCAACAGATCACCCACCATGTCCCAGGAACGCCACTCCGCATTCCTGGAAATACTGGGAAACATAAAGGTCCTACCAAACACCCTGATATTGGGTGATTTCAATTACCCAAACATTAACTGGGAGAGCTAATCAAGTACAAACTCACTTGCCCAACATTTCCTAGAATTTATAAACTCAAATGCCCTGGATCAACTGGTCATCACCCCCACCAGAGCTGACAACATATTGTACCTGGTCATCACCAACATGGGCGATAGGTGTTCCACACCAGAGGTCAACCCCTCACTGGTTAGATCTGACCATAAACTAATCACTTTGGATATCCACATTCCACCACCACCCCCAGTCAAAGAAACCACTGTGAAAAGCTTTTCAAAAGCAAACTTCACATTACTTAAGACCGAGGTGGGAAGTTTCTAAGCCCCCATGCTAAAGGATAACACTGTCCAAGCTGCAAAATCCTTTACTAATGCACTCTACGGGCACCTACAAGAATTCATGGATTGTGCTCTCCCAAACAAAACCAAATCTCACTCCTCCAAGAAAAGGAAACCAGTCTGGTGGACCCCTGCCATAAAAAAGCTATACAATAGAAGGAGGAAACTAGTACAGAAAGGAGTAAAATCCCAAGAAGGGAAGACATCCCTGATCAGTATCAGCAAAAAACTATGTTCCCTCATAAAATCATCCAAGGCTAGCTTCGAAAGAAAAATTGTCATGGACTCCAAAGAAAACCGCAAGGCATTCTTTAGCTATGTCAAGAATCTAAGTGGCAATTCTCAGATCTGCTCAGAGTTAGTGCAGAATGGCACAAAATACACTGAACTGACCAATATAGCCAACATCTTGGCAGACAGGTTCAGTGCAAACTTCACCCCCCTCTCACCCCCAAAAGGGCCCATAACTATACCAGAAGAATGTAGTGCCCCTGAAATCACAGACACTCAGGTTAAAACAGCCCTGTCCAAAGCCAAAAACACAGCATCAATGGGACCGGACGGTGTCCCAGGCTGTGTCCTACACGAGCTCAAAGATGAACTAACCCCTCACCTAAACACACTGTTTAAACTTAGCCTCTCCACAGGCTACATGCCCACAGAGCAATGGTTATTCCGCTCCACAAAGTTGGAGCCACAAGGGACCCTGGAAACTAATGTCCTATAAGCCTGACTAGCTTGGTCTGCAAAGCTATGGAGCACATCATCATAGATCTCATTAACAGAGCCATAGGAAACCTCCAAACACTGGACCCTACCCAGTTCGGCTTTGTTAAGGGCAGATCATGCCTCCTAAACCTGGTGGACTTCTTTGAGACAGTTAACAAGGCTATAGATGAGGGAAAGGTGGTCCACACAGCCTACCTAGACCTCAAAAAGGCCTTCAACACCATTCCCCACTCAGGTATTATAGACAAGCTCAACAGCCTGTAGATAAACCCCTACATCACGAGATGGGTTGCCAACTGGCTCACGGAAAGAACCCACATGGTAAGAGTTGTGGGAGCTAGGTCTAACTCTAAAATTGTCACAAGTGGCATTCCCAAGGGCTCAGTCCTAGGACCCCTCCTGTTCGGCATATACTTCTCAGAGATACAGGCAAGCACAGGTGGACTGTGGCTGACCAAGTTCACAGATGAATGCAAACTAGGGGCTATAATTGACTCTGCAGCTGACACAAACATCCTCCAAAAGGGTCTCACTGAGACAGATACCTGGTGTCAAAACCATGGCCTCAAGCTAAATGCCAAAAAGTGCATAGTCATCCCCTTTGGTAAAAACAAAGTACCCACAAACTACCACATAGGTGGCAACCCCCTAAATATTGAAGACATAATAAGGGATCTGGGGACCCAAGTAGATAGCAACCTCTCCTTTGAAAATCACATTGCCAAAGTGGTTAGAAAATCCTTCTATGTGGCCCACCTAATCACAAAAGGGTTTGCATCCAGATCGAAAGAGGTCATTGGACCCCTCTAAGCATAACTCCTCAGACCAATCATAGAGTATAATGCCCCATTTGGGATGTACCTTAAAAGACACCTGCAACAACTGGAAAGACCACAGAAGTACCTCACCAAGAGGATCAATGGCCTCAAGCAGATGCCTTGTGCTGCTCGACTGAAGAAACTCCAGCTGTACTCGGTTGCATACCGCCTACTCAGAGGTGATCTCTGCCTGACGTACAAGGCCATGTCCAACCCAGAATTGATGGACATGCTCCACCTAAAGAAAACCATATCCCCTCGAGCCACATGCTCCAGTGATCTAAACCTCACCACAACAATAAATAGGATGTGCTGGAGGTATATATTCCTGTCCCAGAGACTTCCCATGCTCTGGAACAAGATTCTAATCTACATTAGGCAGAGCTCCTCGCTAACCCTCTTCAAGAGAAACCTTGATGAGTGGATGGGAAACAGAAAGTTTACCCCACTGAACACTTCAATGGCTTTGATGGACAGAGGCACAGGGAACTAATCTAAGGGGGTGACAAAAGCCAACACATTCCGGCTAGGCTTATAAATGCCTTCGGGCAGATAGCCTAGTACCTACTTATGAACCTATGAACCTAAACATACTAATTTAGAATGCTGGAGATTTAAACAAGAAATTAGTCCTGAATGGCCATATATCATGTTTCATTGTAGAATTTTGAAATGGCGCTCTGAAAAAAAATCAATGTTTTATGCAAGCATCGTTTACTGATAAAATGTATTTGGATACAAATATAGTTTTGCATTATATGTCTCTTGCATTTTACGTGAAATTGAGTGAATGCCTGGAGTATATTAGCAGTTGCAAGAAAAGTCATAACCAAAAAATGGAAAAAAAGTCAGTGTGTAAACGTACAGCCACGCACAAACACTGTAAAATCACACAGGCTCACCAAGTGTTAAACCTCTGTAAGGACAAAATATGAGTGAACTTCCAGACATTTTTAATAGACAGGGTAGAACCAGTACAATTTATAATTCGAATCAATTGTAAGATCAATGAACTATTGTATGAAGTGAATAAACTTTATGCAGACATTATCAATGATACTGCATTCGGTAGTTTTGGGTTAAATATGATTGTATTTTTGATAAAGTGGAACAACAAATGAAGCTTAATTTAATGCAGATGCGAAACAAAAACTGTATAGGGATGAATATTAATATACACAAAAAGTAGCCTACCCCCATCCCAAAGTTTATATTGATACACAGCAGCAAGGGAGTAGCACACATGATAATGGTTCCACCATGGGAGCAGTAGGAGGTTACAACTTAGTTAACAGTGAAGACGGTAATCTTACAACACACAACAATAGCCGCACCCTAGTACGATGCATCAGAATAGAGAAGAGAATGGGATTTCCAACCAGGAATATCCACACTGATGAAGATCCAAAAGGATCATTAATAAAAACAAGCAACACCCTCACACCCAGAAATCATCTAAAAACAAGGGACCAAGGCAACACTTGGAGGTAAAACAGCAGGAGCAGTTACTTGTGGTGACTAAGTAGCTGGACAGGATTATAACAGCTTCTGACAGTGCAATGTTAAGCTTTGAGGAATTTAATATTTTCATTTAGATAGATTTTAATATCACAAAAAACACTTTTCCTTTTTTTAAAAAAGGTTTAAATTTGTTCCATCACACAAAATGGATGTAGCAGAGGTACTAGTTGTATTAAACTATTCACCAGAAAACTTAATTTACAGATTATGTTTAAAGAACAACTTTCACAGTTTAACTTTTATTTAGGGCATTTTAAAAGAAATAGTACTTTTAATCCACCATTACAGTCCACTGTCACTTGTTTTGAGAAAATATGCACACAAGAAATTTTTGGTGCACACAACTCACAGAAAAGAAAATTTTACAACATGACCAGAGATGAAGTGGCCTTATTAAATGATTTGAGGGCTAATGAATCACTGCATATTAAGAAACCAGATAAAGGGGGGAGGGACAGTCGTAGTTGATAAGAATGATTACAGTTGTCAAATTACTGCATTATTAAGTGATACAGACAAATATAAGATAGTTTCTAAAAATGAAATCTGTATTCCACACAGAAAGAGTCAACTTTTTTAGAAGATTCTTTATTCCAAGGGGTTATTAGTGAGACAATTTTTAATTTCTTTGCAAATGACCATCCCTTAATGCCAACTGTTTTTGGAATCCCAAAAGGACTTAAAAACATATACCACCCTCCTTATAGGTTGATTGTGGTGGCTCGTAGTGGTTCAACTTATTCACTTGGGGTGTTTTGGACAGGCTACTGAAGGAAGTATTGCAGCCAGATGGTTACATGTTAAAAGATTTCTGGGATTTTCTTTCAAAATCAGGAAGGAATTTTATTCTACAACATCTGGGTTCTCCACTACTGAAGTAGTTGATCATTTTTCCATGATCCTACACAAAGAGGGCCTGGAATTATTTAGGAAGGTATTTATGAACTGACCTCCTTGAATGATTCCTTCATAAATTTTTGATGGTGATCACAGAAGTTGTTCTTCTAAACAATTTTATGACCTTTGATAATGAGTCTTATAGACAAGCGAAGGGGGTCTCAATGGATACAAGTTGAGCACCTATGTATGCTAACCTAGTCATGTACTCCTAGAAGAAAAACATCTTCATTTATAGACTTAGTCATCACTGGTCACTTTACTTTCATTATCTGGATGACATTTTCATCCTTTGGAAGGACAATGACAGGATTAGACATGAATGTGTATTTTTTATTAACACCGTCAATGTTTTTTTTATTATTTTTTATTTTTCCACACATACTCAGATAACAATATTAATTATTTGGATGCAACTATTTTTAAGGATATTCAGAACCAAAGATTTGGTTCAAAACTGTTTAGAAAACCTATGCATTTAAACTGTTAACTGGACTTTAAGAGCTGTCACCCCAAAAATACTAGGATGAATATTATCAAAGGGCAAATGATACACGCAGCAATAATGTGTTCAGATATTTTATTTTCAAAATAGAACTGAGTCACATCTTGCAGATGTTTCTAGATAGAGGTTACCTCCAGGAGTTACTGTACTCTATAGAGGGAGAAGTGTTGGAAGGATGGGGGGATGGATAGAAACCATTATTAACTGCATCAGAAGCCATAGTAAATCCTAAGTCCCACTCACCAGAGAGATCTTACATCAGTTCGATGGTGGTTCACTTTGGTGATTTGAGTAGGGATATTAAAACATTTTAAGTAAGAACTGGGTTATTTTAAGTCTAATAGTGAGCTTTTCAACAATTTAGGTGAGAAACCTACCTTTGTCTACAAAATCGGATACAATTTAAAACATCTTTTAGAACATCTGTCCCTCTTAATTAATTCACAAAACAAGGAAACCTACAAATGTGGTAGATACAACTATTGCAAATTTATTTTACAGGACAAACAGGTGAAAATAGGCAACCATCCACAACACATCAGGTTGGCATCAGTTAATTGCTCTAGTAGTGGTATAGTTTATATAGCTATCTGTGAAGGTTGCAGTTTTTTATATAGGTAAAATGAAGAGACCACTTCATAAACGAATTTACGAACACATGTATATTACAGAAAGGGACAATTTTTATTCCATATAGTTGACAAAGTTACAAAGGGTAATAGGGGTGATTGGTGAGAGAATAAACTTGAGAGAAGTGAACTTAAGTGGCAACTTAGGCTTAATGTGACATCACTCCCTGGTATTAATGATAACACTTGCATAGCACCCATTTTAAAGATGAAGGCTTTGGATTTATAAATAAGTTAATTATTTTCACAGGGTTAGGTTTTTATTTTTTAACTCCTTTGTACACTCTTTTCTATGAGGATTTTGATTTTTTTTTGTTATTGCATTTAGAATGAAATGGGAATGGAGGTATTTATTTCCTTAATGAGACAACAAGAAAAATCAAAATATATATGAAACAACAAAGACCAACAGTGAGTCCCAGCTCTACCTCACTGTTGGTCTTTGTTGTTTCATATTTATTTCCTTATTTAATGATTAACTTTTTTATTGTATTCATTATTTTCTTTATTCAGTTTTAACATGACATGATCAATTAAAGGATATTTAAATGTCAATTGTTTTGATGAACAACAGTTCAACTGTTACAATTGTTTTGTTGGTAAATTATTAAAGTTGATTTGTACATTGGAACTGGTGTTTTTGTCCTTACAGAAGTTTACCACTATGTGAGCCTGTGTTTTATAACAAAAAAAAATGGAAAGAAAACATCATTCCTACTATAAAAGAAGTCCTACCTCTAATGCAAGAAGTAATACATAAGGAGAATATTATTAAGAATAAGAATCATCCTCAACACGTACTGTCAACAACTATGACCAAAATGTCTAACTTAGAGTCTCAGCTCCACCTTATTATTCCTCAAGCTGCGGAAATATTTTATTGTATTTATTTTTTATTTATTTATTTTTTTGACCAGGTCAGTCCCACTAGGTTAGTAGCCTCTTTTCAGGGAAGAGTCAAGATAGTATTTGCACTAAGAAAAATTTGGCCACAGCATCAATGAACTTCACGTACAATGAGAATGCATGTCTCCTAATTCTAGAATTGTGGCAGCTGTGAGAAGTGTGAATAATGAAACTGCAAATGGTAACCTAGAAGCCAAGATAAAGGAACAGATTATGTAGGATTTGTGAGATATTTTCCAGAAAAAAAAAATTGAAAATATTGTGAATGGAGAGGAATCAGAGGAAAAACTAAGGAGGAGGACCTTCACTTTAAAACCATCCACTCATGAGGGATGCATGATGGAGTACTTTGGCAGATGTTGGAGGAGGAAGAACCAGAGAGCAACAAATTCAGAAAGGAGAGGAAAATATCACATAAGGAATGGAGCTGGAAGGGAGAAATGAGACAGAAAAGAAGGGCACATATAAATAAAGTAGCAAGAAACAGTAATGTAGGAGAAAGTAAGAAGAGCTGTAAGAATAGAAACTACATTTTAAGAATACAAGCAAAAACTGAAATTATTATATAAATATGATTTGTAGGACTGTGCAATAACACCTTTGGGTGTAAAAGTGGAAGAGGTAACATTGATTATTTTGGTAAAACAGACTTTTGGGGACATTACTTCTGAAACTGGGGAAGGGATGAAAAAGTTTTTAGAACATTACAAAGTAAAATAATAATTTTTCCCTTGACTGGATATGTGACATCATTATAGACTGAGATTTTGAAAAGGAAAGTGGTAAAAAAGAAGACTTGGAAAAATTTCTAAAGGCAAAATATGAGACTGTTAATGATTTAAACAAGTAAAAGATGAAAGAAGACTACAGGCTGGAGGGTGAGATTGCCTGGTAAGTTTAAAAATTGAAAACATAAAGTTAAAATACATATCAAGTATAATAAATGGCAAGTGGAACAAAGGTGTTTTGAGATACGAGGGTCAACCAGAAGCAATGTTCTTTGTGGGTCTGATGAACATTTAATTGAACAGGGTAAAAATTATTTTATTTATTTATTTATTTTCCATTTGTTTACCGGGTTAGTCCAACTGGACACAAGGTGATTGCTTTCAGCAGAGGCCCAGGGAGAAAAGCTCCAGATACATAGTAAAAAATTATAAAAGATAATACAAATAATAAAACAATTATATAAGCATAGCTATTTTGTACAAAGCATAGAACATATAAACGGAATAAAAACAATTGATGCAGCATACAGTGGTTAGAATATTGAGAAATAATTAAACAAGATATTATACAACAAATATAGAACTGCTTGAGCATAAATTCAAAAAGAACTTTCCACAGACAGATAGGGTCATAAACTAGAAATCATATAACTATAAAGGTAGCCTAAACACATGGTTCACAGTACTATGCACTAAGTGAAACTACATAGTACACCTGTGATCTAAGGATGTTGAAAGTCAGAAACAGGTGGAATTAGTCTGGTTCTGTACAGGGACATATCCAAGTTTTGAACAGGAGATATTTTAGTACAGATCTGAAGTACATTTATTATTTAGACATCTATTGTCAGGTGATAGAGAGTTCCAGGCCTTAACAACTGCAGAGGAACAAAGAGATTGGCCTGCACTGTGTAAACAATTGGTAACAGTCAGTAGGGCAGTACTGGAAGATCTTAGCTGACGCGCAGTATTATGGAAGGTGAGCAGACCAGAGAGGGCAGGTATTTTATTTGGCTTGTATAGCAGTTGATGGGTCAGGAGAAGTTGATTGCATTTTAGTAGGTTTGGGAGCTCTAACCATGCTAGTTGTTTTAGGGAGAGGCAGTGATGAGAATGAAACTTAGCATTGGTTGCAAATTTTGAGAGTTTATTATAGCAGGTAGATAGTTTCAGAAGGTCAGATTTATTTAGGTTAGTTAGAACCGGGGAAGCATATAGTAAGGTGGAAAGTAGATGGGTACAAGAAATAGTGATTCCAGATTCCTGTGTGAGGAAACTCTTGCAGCAGTAGAGTGAACCTAGTTTTTTATGAATTTTGGCAACTGTTAGTGCTATATGTTTGTCGAATTTTAGGTTTTGGTCAATAGTTACACCTAGTAGCTTGGCTTGAGTTACTAGTGTGATAAAGGTATTCTTGGAGGATGTTATTGAGAATGGTGAGGTAGGAGTGGAAGGTCTGGATGGGTGGAAGATCATGAGTTGGGTCTTAGATGGGTTTAGTATGTGTTGGGAGGAATTTAGCCATTTTTCTATAGTAGTGAAGGCTTCCTGGGTTCTATCTTGGAGTAATTGTAAAGAGGGGGCTGAGCAAATAAGGGTGGTGTCATCACCATACTGGACTATATTAGTTTGTTGGGTAGCTAAGGGGAGGTTATTGGTAAAGATGTAAAATAGTAATGGATCAAAAATGGATCCTTGGCGAACACCTTGACCCACTGGAAGGAGACGGTGAGAGAGAGTTATGCCATTTAGCAGCTTGTTGCCGGAGGGCAGATACTTTTTAAACCACAGTAGAGAAGAGTTATACAGACTTGAACTCAAAAAGAGTTGATAGTAATTTGCAGTGGGATACCATGTCAAATGCCTTTGACAGGTCTAAGAAGACAACAGATACTAAGTTACTGAGGTTTTTTGTTGGTTGATGTGGTCAGTAAAGGATATAAGGGCAGAGGTGATACTATAGTTTGGCCGAAATCCATGTTGGGAATTTGCTAGCAGGTTATATTGAAGAAGATGATTCAGTAGTTGGGTGTGTACACATTTCTCTAAGATTTTTAATAGGGGAGAAAGAATAGCTATGGGGTTATAATTACTAAGTTCTGTTAAGGGACCACCTTTGTGTAGGGGGATGATGTAAGAAATTTTCCATTGAGAGGGGACAGTGTTTTCAGCTTTGGTTCTATTGATGAGTATGGAAATAGGGTAGGCAATGGCAGAGGTGGCAATTCTGAGGTAATCAGCGGGGAGTTTATCAGCAGCAAGAGTCGTGGCTTTTAATTTGGCAAGGTGTTTATAAATTAGGTCAGTTGGAACTGGTTTAAGAGAGAATTGTGTGTTGGTCTGATGGTGACAGTTTTGTATTTTGGGGGTATTTGTAGTAGTAGTAGTGGGGAAATTGTTGAATAACTTTTGGATGGAGGAGGTGAGATAGTCATTAAACTGGGTGGCAATATCATTGTTATCACCTTCAGTGTTAGGGTTTGGGGATGTGATTTTGCCTGGTTGGAGAATGTGGTTGATTGTGGAACAAAATTTTTGTGGATTGTTGCAGTGAGTTTTTTGTAGCTGGATATAATAACTTTTTTTGGCATTATATATTTGTTTTTTAGCATTGTTTCTGAGCTCTAGGAAGTATTGTCGATTTGTACTTGTTTTGTTGGTACACCATGTTGCCCAAGCTATATCTCGTTGTTTGAGTAGGGATCTTGTATCCTTTGAGATCCAGGGGGCTGGGTTGGTTTTAGTATGAATTATACATTGTGAGGCCTTAAGATTAAGGATACTTAACAAGGTAATATTAAAGTACTCCATGGCTTCATCTAATGGTAGAGTTTTAAGAGGTGACCAATTTATTTTTTTTAAGGTGTTGAATTGGTCTGGTAGGAAATTTTTGGAAATATGGATAGAAAGTAGGATGGGGGTTTTATGAGTTTTGTGTGCTGTCTTAGTATGAATGTGGGTAGGTGATCGCTGAGGGAATCGGGTAACGTACCAGATATACTGGCAGATGAAGGCTTGTTGGTTAGGATCCAGTCTAATATGGATTCCTTTTTGGTGGATTTATTTATACGGGTAGGGGTTGGATAAGCTGTGTGAAGTTAAATAGCTTTACGTGGCACTTCGGGGGGGGGAGTAAAACAACAAATAAAGCGCTAATAAAAATAAGTAAAAAAGGCCACAGCTCTAAAGGCAAACCAAAACTTTAATATGTGAGCACTTTCATTCACTCAAATCAAATGAACTTCTTCAGACAAATTCAAACAGTAAAACACCTCCTTATATAACCATGAAATCACATGACCAATAAAATGCATTGCATCACAAGTTTAAAACTGGTTGTTAAAAGGCATATACATATTTATAAAGATATTTACATATACTTTAAAATAATTTAAGCACAAAGTGGACCGTTATTAATATATAAAAACAATCAAAAAGCTGCATCCATACAAACCTATAAGTACATAACATATTGTCTTATAAGAACATTCTATACTGAATTTCATAAATTCATTCAGCATAATAAACGTTTAAGCTTGAGAAAACACATAATAGAACACTGCTCATTAGGGCCTGGATAACTATGCACATTTAGAGTAAGTTGCCACCATAATGCTTGTCTTTCAAGTAAAAGGGATGTATGCCCACATCTAGGGCACTCCATCACCTGGTCGATCACCTTAAATTTAAAGTGGTGTCCAGGGTTGTCCCTAATGTGGTTGGCCAAAGCATTATTTTCTCTGTTTCTATTTATACTATAAATATGTTCATAGATCCTTTTTTTGAACCTACAATTGTTTTTTGCCAATATAAAATGCTAGACAGAGTTGACATCTTGCCAAATATATCATGCTTTTAGGGTTACAGTCATATCTAGCAGAGACTGAAAAATGCATATTAGCAATTATATAGTCCCTACCTATATCTATGTACCTGAAATAGGCACATGCTTCACATTTATCCATTCCTGGGTTCCTGTTGTACAATTTATGTTCTTTCTTCAATATATTTTTAATTTAGCCCCTTTTCCATAGACATCACCGTAACAGGAACAGACAAGCAAATTCACCACCGTAAGAGGATCAGGGAAGCAAAAACTGACGGTAATGCTACTCATGGCTAGAAGTCTAAACCTCAAAATGCACTCCCTCGAGGCACTCCATAAAATGGAGAACATCAATATCTGTGCAATGACTGAGACCTGGTTCAGTGCTCGGCTATAACTCATACCACACTTTTCGGCCACCTAACCTGGACCGGAACACCAAAGGCAGAGGTGTGTCCATATTCATTAAGGATATCCACACCTCCAGGCTTGTTGCTAAGTATAATGCATCCAAGGTTATCCAAGTGCAACTAACTCTGGGCAAAACTGCAATTCAAAATTGTAGCTTGCTACAGATCTCCCACCATGCCCCAGGATTTGCACTCCTCTTTTCTTGATATACTGAAAAATATTAGGCTTTAACCAAACACCCTAATAATGAATGATTTCAACTACCCCACCATTAACTGGGAAAACTACCCATGTACCAACTCCTTCCCTTAACGCTTTCTGGAATCCATAAATTCCAATGCCCTGGATCAACTTATCCACACCCCCACCAGGGACAATAATATCCTAGACCTAGTAATTACCAATATGAGTGACCAATGTTTCACACCTGAAGTCAACTCCTCGTTGGTCAGATCCGACCATAAGCTAATCACTCTAGATATCCACATCCCTCCCCCACCCCCCATTAAGGAAATCACTGTAAAAAATTTCTCCAAAGACAACTTCATGCTTCTTAAGACAGAAAAGGTGAACTTCATGACACCCATGCAAATGGACAATACACTTACGACTGTTGAATCCTACACAGATGCACTCTATAAGCATTTACATAAGTGCATGGTCCGTGCTATCCCAAACAGAACCAAGACACTATCCTCCAAAAAAAGGAAGACAATCTGGTGGTCCTCAGCCATAAACAAACTCTACAACAGAAGGAAGAAACTGCTGCAAAGAGGATAAAATCCCGTGAGTGGAGGAGTTCCCTGGTCAACCTCAGTAAGAAGCTGAGATCCCTTATAAGATCCTCCAAAGCTAGCTATGAAAACAAAATCACCACTGATTCTAGGGACAACCACAAAGCATTCTATAGCTATGTCAAGAATCTCAATGGCAACACCCAGATCTGCTCTGAGTTACAGCACAACGGCATGAAAATTACAAAACCAAGTGATATTGCCAATGTCCAGGCAAATAGGTTCAGTGCTAACCTTACCCCCCTCTCACCTCCTCAAGGGCCCATATCTATACAGGAAGAATGCAGAGTCCCTGTAATCACAACTATGGAGGTAAAAGCTGCTCTCCCTAAAGCCAAAAACACAGCATCCATTGAAAGCCAAAAACACAGCATCCATTGGACCGAACAACATCCCAATTTACACAAACTTCAGAACGAACTGGCTCCCCACCTAAGCACCAAGTTCAATCATATTCTCACATCAGGCTTTGTGCCTACTGAATGGCGCACAGCAACAGTTATCCCACTCCACAAAGGGGGAGCCACCACTGATCTCGAGAACTATCGATCTATTAGCCTGATGAGCCTGGTCTATAAGGCCATGGAACATATTATCATGGAACTCATAAACAAAGACATTGGTAACCTCCAAACTCTGGACCCCACCCAGTTCAGGTTTGTGAAAGGCAGCTCATGCCTCCTGAACCTGATCAACTTCTTTGAGGCAGTCACGAAAGCTGTAGACGAGGGTAAGGTGGTTCACACAGCCTATCCCGACCTCGCCAAGGCTTTTGACACCATCCCCCATTCTGTAATTATAGCTAAACTCACTAAACTAGGTATAAACCCCTACGTCACAAGATGGGTTGCCAATTGGCTCACTGACAGAACCCACACTTTAAAAGTTGCAGACTCGAAATCTGACTTCAAACCAGTGACAAGTGGAGTACCACAGGGTTCAGTCCTGGGACCTCTCCTGTATGGTATCTACTTCTCTGATGTACAGGCTAACACAGAAGGCCTTTGGCTAACAAAGTTCGCAGATGACTGAAAACTAGGAGCCATAGTTGAGTCCCCAAATGATGCGCACATCCTAGAGACGGGTCTCACTGAGACAGATGCCTGATGTCAGAGCCATGGCCTCAAGCTCAATGCCAAAAAGTGCATTGTCATTCCCTTTGGTAAAAACTCTGTACCCATGAACTGCCACATAGGAGGCAGTCTACTTAATGCCAAATGCGTGATAAGAGACCTGGGGACCCAGGTGGATGGTAGTCTCTCCTTTGATAATCACATTGTCACAGTAGTCAGGAAATCCTTCTACATGGCACACCTCATCACAAAAGGGTTCTCATCTAGGAAAAAAGAGGTCATTGTTACCCTCTACTCGACACTCATTAGACCCATTATAGGGTACAATGCCCTTTTTGGAATGTGCCTCACAAGACATCTGCAGCAGCTGGAAAGGCCACAGAAGTACCTCACAAAGAGGAATACTGGCCTCTAATAGATGCCCTACACTGACCGTCTCAAAAAACTCCAGCTTTATTCCGTAGCATATCGCCTACTCCGAAGTGATCTCTGCCTAACTTATAAAGCTATGTCAAACACAGAGCTGTTGGACATGCTACACCTAAAGAAATCCCGGTCCCTCCAAGCTACATGCTCTAGGGACCTAAACCTTGTCACCACAATAAAGAGGACATGCTGGAGGGATAGATTCCTGTCCTAGAGACTTCCCATACTCTGAAACAAGCTACTCATCTATGTCAAGCAAAGTTCCTCATTGGCACTTCTTCAAGAAAAATCTTGATAAGTGGATGGGAAATAGGAAATACACCTCAGGGATCACTTCTGTGTCTCTGCTTGACAGGGGCACAAGAAAATAACTTTCTTGGGTGGCGTAAGCCATGGAACCTTGTTGGCTAGGCTTTTTTAGGCCCTTGAGCTGATAGCCTAGTACCTACCTATGAACCTATGAACCTAAGATCGGTGTCTTCCATAAGGATACACCAGTTTTTTTAACAGGGTACCCCTTATGGACTCACCATAAGGTGTATATGTAGTAATTAAGCTGACAATATATCTGTTCTTAATCACTATTGTTATTACTGTGCATTGGCATATTTATAGCCAAGAAATAAAAGCTGTAAATTTAACTTACGAATGTAAAGTTTAAAGTCCATCAGTACAGTGCCTATATTTGCTTTCTGCATTGGTATAAATGTCAGTCCCCTTGCTAAAAGTTCAATAGTAAAAAATAAAAGTGCAAATATAAGCACTGTACTGATGGACTTTAAACTTTGCATTTGTAAGTTAATTTACAGCTTTTACTTCATGGTTGTGAAATGAATAATGTGAATGAAACTAGGGTCCCTAGTACTTTTAACCCACCCTTGCACCACACACTAGCACTATCCAAAAAATATGTAAAATTGATTTTTGAAATAAATTAAAGGGCTTTTATGCTCATGGGGGATTGCAAAAGAATATAACTAATGAAAATGTACTGGAACTAAATGCTTTGAGGCTTGCCAACATCAGAGTCATGAAGCCAGACAAGGGTGGGGGGGGGGTAGTATTTATGACTAAGGATGATTATAACTGTAAAATGGAGAAAATGCTGAAACAAGACAGTTATGAAATGGTGTCTTTAAATAAACTTAATGTAGCATACAGGAAAATAAGAGGTTACATTAATGATTTATTTATTTGTATTCAAATAGACTTGAATATGTTTAATTATTTAACAACATCAACACCTATCACACCTGTTATTTTTGGGACTCCAAAGATTCATAAGAATCTTGCTAAACCTCCTCTATGACCCATAATTGATGGGAGAAATCCAGTCACATATGCTTGTGCTAAGGTGGTTGATGGTATCTTGAAAAAATTTGTAGCAATGGAACATCAAATTTGTAAAGACTCCTAGTCATTTTTAAGGGACATGAATAATCAGGAATGTAGAGAAGAGCTCAGCTTTTTAACTGTGGATGTAAAAGACATTTACACAGTCATCCCCCACAATTTAGGGATTGAATGGGCGGTAGATGTGTTAGTAGAAAGAGGTGCTCCTGCAAATGAAACTAGATTAGTTAAAGAACTACTATACATCATTTTGCAGAATATTTTTTTCATATTTAATGGTACATAATATCTATAGAAAAGGGGAGTAGCTATGGGGTCCCCATGTGGCAGTAGTTTCACCAACCTAGTTATGGCCTTTTGGGAGCACCATTTTGTGTTTACCAGAAGTAACATCAAAGATAAAATCATGTATTATACATGATTTTCGGATGATATATTTATGATCATAAATGGAGATGAAACTATGACTAAGGAAATAGTGGATGAGATGAATGCCAGCACATCCTTCCTGGAATTCACATCCAATTTTGACAGGGTAAAGATTATTTATTTGGATGTAGACTTAACTAAGGACATTTTAAGGGGATGCTACTTAACTAAAATTCATAGAAAGAAAACCTACTTGAACTCATTTTTACATTAAACAAGCTGTCACCCACAATACCAGAAAAAATCTATAGCCAAAGGTCAGCTGGTTAGGGCAGCACGGATGATCACCTTGGATATAGAATTTGTGCAGGAATGCATTCATTTAAAACAAATGTTTGAGAGAAGGGGCTATCCAGAAGTGTTACTGCAGGGACTCATAAAAGAGGTCCAAATAAAAAGAAGGAAGGGGCACTTCTCACCCATTTTGGTACCACCAGCCTTATTATCTCATACACTTAGCCCTGCCACACATGAGGGTAATAGTGCTGACATAAATATGCCAATGCACAGTAATAACAACAGTGATAAGAAAAGATATATTGTCAGCTTAATTACTACATACACACCTTATGGTGAGTCCATAAGGGGTACCCTGTTAAATAAAGTGGTGTATCCTTATGGAAGACACAGATCTTAGATCTAAATTGGGCACCCTACCAAGAGTTGTGTATAGAAAAGGAGTTAACTTAAAAATATATATTAGAGAAAGAGCATAAATTGTACAACAGGAACCCAGGAATGGTTAAATGTGAAGCATGTGCATATTGCAGGTACATAAATGTAGGTAAGGACTATATAATTGCTAATAGGCATTTTTCGCTGTCTGCTATATATGACTGTAATTCTAAAAGCATGGTATATTTGGCAAGATGTCAATTCTGTTCGGAGTTTTATATCGGCAAAACCGATCGTAGGTTCAAAGAAAGGATCTACGAACATATTTATAGTATAAATAGAAACAGAGAAAATAATGTTTGGTCAACCACATTAGGGACAACCCTGGACACCACTTTAAATTTAAGGTGATCAACCAGGTGGTGGAGAGACCTAGAGGTGGGCATACATCCCTTTTACTCGAAAGACAAGAGTTATGGTGGCAACTTACTCTAAATCCACATAGTTATCCAGGCCTTGATGATCAGTGTTCTGTTATGTGTTTACTCAAGCTTAAAAGTTTATTACGCTGAATTAATTTATGAAATTCATATTGAATGTTCTTATAAGACAATATTTTATGTACTTATAGGTTTGCATGGATGCACCTACTTGATTGTTTTTGATTGTTTTTATATATTAATAATGCTCCACTTTGTGCTTAAAAATACTTTTAAAGTATATGTAAATATCTTTATAAATATGTACATGCCTTTTAAAAAAACAGTTTTAAACTTGTGATGCAATGCATTTTATTGGTCATGTGATTTCATGATTATATAAGGAGAGGTTTTATTGTTTGAATTTGGAGCTGTTGTTTTTTTCACTTATTTTTACTTTGGGGGGGATGCCATGATAGAGGTCCAGTCAATGTTGAAGTCCCCCTAGGATAAGTGTCTTCTGAGGGAAGGCGTTGGAAGCCCGATGTAAAATGGACTCTAGAGTGACAATATTGTCATCTGGTGGTAAGTACACCCCTATAATGTTCAGTTGTTTCTGCTGGCTCAATTTTATATTTGAAAACAGAGTTTCTGCATAGCTGAAATTGGAGATATCTTTACATATTTGTTGGAGAGTAAGGTTGTGCCTGTAAGGTAGGGCAATGCCCCTACCTGTTTTAGCTATTCGATCACATATAAGGATGTTCTAGCCAGGAGTGGCTATGGTGGTATCTTTGATGTGGGGCTTGAGCCAGGTCGCAGTTAGGAGTACAATGTCAAGATTATAGAAAGATATAGAGGTATGTAGCTTTTCAGTTTTATTCATGCTACTGTGGATGATTATACTGTGTATTAAGAGGTCTGAGGGTTTTTGCTTACAAGTGATATTAGGTCCATGTAGGTTTATAGCAGTAGGTATAGTAGTGGAGGGGCCTGGTTTAGGGTGGATGTCGCCACTGACTGCAAGTTGGTTAATAGCAGTGGTCAGTGTGTGTGTAGGTAACTGGTGATCATGTGGTGTATGAGTAAACTGGGTAGTTTTTTATAATTAGTTTCTTTGTAGGTGAACTTGGTGAGCTCAAAGAGGGTGTGGTTGAAGAGGGTAAGTGAAATGTATATGTGATTATGGTGGTGAGTGTTTGAATGGGTTAGTGTGGCAGAATTTAGGTGATTGCGGTTAGTGATAGTCAAGTCGTAGGAAGTTAGATGGCAGCCTAGAGAGAGGAGAACTGCTAAGAAAATACAATGTGCAAGCATGGTGAGAGTTGAAGGGGTGGTGGTAGCATATGTGGATTTAAGTTATCTGGTTTGAGAGTTATTAGAGGAAGAAAGGATAGTGTGATATGACAGAGCACCACAGAACAAATTAATGAGCAGGTGGTGAAAGGAAAGGGGGGAGTGGTTGGAGGATGATGCAATAGGTTGGTGGGAGGTGTTAGGGAAGTCAGGTGATTGTACGCATGCAATGTATGCAAGATGAATGCAATGTGGGGAAAGGGAGCATCTTGATAAGAATTGTGTTGCTACGTTTTAAATGTTAAAAAGGTAATTTCTTGGATAAATTGCAAATAAAATGTGAATAAAAACAGAAAGGAAAATAGACAAGAAAATACTTCAGAAATTGAGGAAAGGGTGATTAAAGAAGTAACGGAAGTTGAAAATGAAATGATAGGTGATGATGAAAAGGGCGAGGAATGGCAAAATTAAGACAAAATAAAAAATAGACAAAAAAATGATTGTTTATAATGTAGGTGATAAACAGCATGAAAACAGTGATGAAAGGAATGAAGAAAATGGAAAAAAGTGAAATTAAGTGTTAGAAAAATATATATATTTACATACATGCTGCCTAGAAAAATATATATTTACATACATGCTGCCTAGAAAAATATATATTTACATATATACTGCTTAGGAAAATGTGTATTCAAACATTCAGATATATATAAGTTGTGTGGTCAGATATATAGAGAAATGTGTGCTTTAGACAGGAATAAAGGTGCTCAAATCTATATAGGGAACAAAGGTTGAAAAACAGTATGATAAGTAATGCATTTAATTCTGTTTTACTAGAATAATAGTGGAAATAAACTCGCATATTATTGCTTGAAGCATAAGCTGCAGTGTAATTAGAAATTTGGCCTTGGCAGCGTTCAAGCACGGCCTGGCTCATGTCTGTCAGTAAAGATTATTTTGCAAAGTTAGAAAATAATAAATCTGTCTGCATGTGTATCTTTTCCTGCTTCCACCAGAAGAATAGCCTTGTGCGCACTATCAGAGATAGTGTCCAGCTGGTAAACAAGAGAGGAACAAAGAAAAGCATTAAAGAAGACATGCACCCATTGTATTCGAACTAATCTAAGAGCCTTGAATTGGCTACATCCTCGGAAGGACATTGTGACTGACCAGGTGCTTGCAAGGCTGTAACATTCTCATGGGAAAAAGATTTTTGAAAAACACCATCTCAGCACTTTTTTCATAAGTTACTATGATGTAAAGACCCTGTCACTGACCACGTCAGTGAGGTGGGCAAAAGCTGATAATAAACTGTATAAAATGTCGTATGTTACACCAATAAAGCAGACAAAATTCTGTACAAGTTTGTGTATGGTTTTTTGCCTCCTAATGTACATTAGAGTATTAGAGTTTTAGATACTTGAGCTTTCCTGCATTACTGTTTGTTATTGACTGTCATTATTTTTTAATGCCAGATGAATTTTACAGTCTGACTTTAACAAATTTATTTAACATTTTGGTCCTAATCGTGCCGGAATTCCCTTGGTAAGCTGCAGGTCAGAGTATATAGGTGGCACCAAAACCTGCGCAGGAGAAGGAAAGACCTCCGACTGAATTGTCGTATCTAAAGAGGCTGTCCACTTGTCTGATCTGTGGCCGAAAAGCGGAAAACTGGATCCTAAAAAGAAGTTTCCAAACAGTAAGCGGGAGGCTCGGGTAAGCAGAATTCCTCTCTTTGTTTTTGTTTTAGATCAGGGACCAGGTTACACTGTGCTATTGCTAAGGTTTGTGATAGCAGGGAGAGAGGTAGTCGAAGTATTGTATCTTGAGTCATAGATCAGGAAGTAAACAAAGCAAAGTAAAACAGTTATTCTAGACACTACTGTGGATACGGGGAATAAGATACCACGTGGTACAAGAGAAAGGGTTACGTAACAGTTCTTTTTTTTTCTTCTTTCAGAGACATGGGAAATGAATGCACTAAAGGGTCACGTGACCCGCCCCTAACAGAAGATGCAAAGTATATGCAATTGCAAAGAGCAGATAATGTGAGATATTTTTCAAAATGGGTTAATAAGTATGACTTTGATGGTAAATTAGATAAAATATCATTAGTAAAACTTTTGAAACAGTTAAAATCTGACGCAGAAGGTCAGGCAAAAAAACAACAACAGTTGGGTGTTCCTCAAGCACATAGGTGGATTGAGGAAGTGAACCGAAGGGAACAGAAAAATAAAAATGCAAAAGCACTGTTTTTAGACAAAGAGGATAATAATACAATAGTAGCATCGGTCCCTCCCCTACCACCTCCTCCGATGCCTTACTTAGAATATGAAGCGGGAGGGCGGGCTGGACCCCCCCCACGTTATCCAGAGACAACAGGGGTATTAAGACAACCATTTGTAAGAGAACCTATCGGAACTAGATCCCGAACACGTCAAACATTTATGGATGTTCAACCAAGCGGAAATTTATTAGATGAGAGTGAGGAAATCTGTCCATTAATTGAAGTACCAAACCCACAGGCAGGACAGGAGGGCCAGGCCTCAACTCTCTTAGTGTATAGACCGTGGACACCGGAAGACATCCGGAAAGCCACAGAAGGAATTCCCCATCCAAAAATTAACTTTGAGAAATTTGTACAAGATTTACAGGGCATGAGATTGAGTTACCACCTGAATGGAGAAGAGGTAGAAAAAGTAGTTAGACAAATTTTAGGTCCGGACTGGCACATGATTTGTGGTACCTGGAATGCCCGTGACGCGCAACTCAGGCCACTCCCACATAGTGACGCAGAACTAGATGCTAGATTGAAGGGTCTTACAGACCGCATTACTGAGAAATGGAAACCTAGGGCAGACTGGACTTGTATTAACCAATGCGTACAACAAGATAATGAAACAGTAGACGCATACTATGGTAGATTATTAGAATGTTTTAATAACCATAGTGGTATGACTATTCCTGAAAACCAAAAGAATGATAGCTCATATGAACAGCAGTTGAAGAATGCATTTTTAAAAGGTTGTATTGCCCCTATCAATAGCTTCGTCACGAAGCATATGATAGATCACCGAACGAGTAGGCTTCAAGCCTTGTTAGAGTATGCTAGACATGCCGAAAAACATTTTAACAGTAAGAAGAAAAAGAAGACGCAGGTCTTCACAGCTGAAGACGGTGCGGAAGTTTTTGTAGTACAAACAGCCAAAAAGGGTAAGCGAAATGCTCAGGGTAACAAACGTTCTGACAGAAACTCAGAATTTTATGAGGACAGGAAAAAAAGAGGTGAGTGCTTCAATTGCGGTAAGAAGGGACATTTGGCAAGGGATTGCAGGAGCAAGGCACCTGTGGAAAAAAAGGATAAGGATGATGAGGATTGACTAGATGGCAGTTATACTGCTCGGCAGTCATTAGGAGAGACTAATGAGCAGGAGAATAATGTAAATACCTTAGAAAAAACAAATGACATGCAACCGGATGTAAAAGTTGGGGGAAGTGAAGTTTTGGACTTGGCACTACTGAGCTTGGAGCTCTATTTAGCAGACACTAAACCGGAAGTTACACTTCTGGTGGAAGGAAGAGAAGTCAAATTTTTGTGTGATTCAGGAGCATCACGAACTTTGATACATCCTTCAAAGTTACCGGAACATTCTGAGTCACCCGATTACATATTAGTGAAAGCAGCAAACGGACAGCTGTACAGGGAACCACTTTCCCATGATATAGCAATAACTGACCCCGTCTCGGGTATGACCCAGAGAAGTAAAATAGTACTTTCTGCCAAATGCCCCATGAACTTATTAGGAAGAGATCTTATGCAACTTTTTGGCATAGCAGTAGTCCCTACCATGAACGGTATGGAGGCACAGAGACAAACTGATACTTTTGTAGTATGATCGGAGGGTGAGGCCTATTATTGGTACAGCCAGGATCTGGTTACAACCGGTCCAGGAGCAGTGACCAAGGAACTGATGAACGTAGCCACCAGCAAGGTGCTTCCCCTCGATGTTGATCAGCAACATTTGTTACATTGTACCCTATATTATTGTACCACATCAGGACCTGATAAAGAATATGAACAAAAATTGTTCAGGAATCCCGCAAATAGACTAATACTACGGACTTTATACTGGGACACTGAGGGCAATAGTGTAGTGAGTTGCTCATTGCCTCAGGAGTTCTTGGAATTGTACAAATCCAATAAACTACCGCATGTTAGCCTAACCAAGAACAGGAATGTTAGGTGGGTAGACTTGGGTGACAAAGTGACAAAATGGGAGAAACTAACTGACTTAGAGTTATCGGACTTAGGAGTACAGAAACAAAAACTAAATTGGTTAGCATACACGCCCAGCTGTACACTTACAACAGAGTGAAGACAGCTGACTGGCGTTCTTGATAGAAGAAGAAGAAAAAGCTTTGAGTAAAATACCAAATGTTCTTTGGTCAACAGGGAAATCGGATGTAGGACTTATTCGAACAGCAGGGCCAGTAGTTATTACACCAAAATCGGCCTTTAGACCAAGGAAAAGACAATATCCTTTGAGCAAGGATGCAGAACAAGGAATCAAACCTATCATAATGGCATTACTTAAGAAAGGGATACTGGTAGAATCCTTGGATTCACCATGTAATACTCCTCTATTTCCTGTTAAAAAAGCAAACGGGGAATGGCGGATGGTACAAGATTTACAGGCTGTGAATGATGCGGTAATACCAAGGGCACCTACGGTGCCAGACCCGCATACCTTGTTAAATGATTTGAAGCCGCAACAAAAGTATTTCACCGTGGTAGATATCAGCAATGCGTTTTTTTCAATACCTATCCACCCTGATAGCCAGCATTGGTTTGCATTCACATTTCAGGGCAAAAGGTATACGTACACCCGACTACCACAGGGATATAGTGAAAGTCCAACAATATTCGCACAAGAGATGGCTAGCAACCTGGCGGGGTTTTCTCCACCAGGGGGCAGTCAAGTACTACTTTATGTAGATGATATCTTGCTTGCAGCTCCTACCCAGCAGCAATGTAGGGAAGACACAATAGCATTGTTGAAATTTTTGGCTGAGCAAGGGCATAAAGTGAATAAACATAAATTGCAACTTTGGAAAGAACAGGTTAAATACCTGGGATATGTGATATCCAAAGAAGGTAGAACATTAGATGAAGATAGGAAAACAGCAATCTTACAAGCACCTAGACCAACTACCAAAAGGAAATGATGTCCTTCTTGGGAACGACTAATTTTTGTCAAGTTGGATACGAATTATGCTTTAGAAACGGCTCCATTGGCTGATTTAATATTTAAAACACCAATGGCAGCACAAGAAACACTACATTGGACACCAGAAGCAGAAGCAGCCTTTTGCAGACTAAAACAACTGATAGTCTCATCGTTAGTTTTAGGGCTTCCGAATTACCATAAGAGATTTTTCCAGACTGTAGATTGTAGGCGGGGATATATGACGTCAGTACTGACGCAACAACATGGCGGCAAGCAACGCCCATAGCTTATTATTCATCACAGTTAGATCCGGTGGCACGATCATTACCACCCTGTGTACAAGCAGTTGTCGCAGCAGCTATGGCAGTGCAAGCTTCGGCCTCAGTGGTATTGTTCCATCCTCTCACGTTGAGAGTACCTCATGCAGTTGCGGTAATTTTACTGCAAGAAAAAATAGCATTTTTATCCCCTGCCAGACATCTTTCTTGTATGACCATACTATTGAGTCAACCCCATATGACAATTGAACGATGTACGACATTAAATCCATCGACATTACTTCCGATTCCTGTAGATGGCACACCACACAGTTGCCTACAGGAAATGGAACAAATAACCACACCTAGACAAGATCTTACTGATGTGCCTTTAGCCGATGCAGAGGTGACATTTTATGTGGATGGATCCTGTAGACGAGGTCCTACAGGAAAGAACCTAGTGGGTTATGCAGTAGTGACTGATAACGAAATCATAGAAGCACAACCCCTGCAACATAACCTGTCAGCTCAAGCAGCAGAATTGATAGCTTTGACACGTGCTTGCACTCTAGCGAAAGACAAATGTGTTAACATATATACTGACAGTCAGTATGCTTTCTCTACAGTGCATGTCTTTGCACAACAGTGGAAAAACAGGGGAATGATAACATCTACTGGCAAACCGATTAATCATGCACAATTGATTTTGAACCTGTTAGATTCTATTCAGTTACCCACTAGAATAGCTATCTGTAAATGTGCAGCCCATACCAAGCAACAAGATAGAATTTCAAAAGGGAATGCTCGGGCTGATGCAGCTGCAAAGCAAGCTGCCTCAGACCTAGAAACTGTGTTTTAAATGAAGAACTACAACCTTCTGAGACTCTAGATTTAGACATGTTAAAAACAATGCAGACATTAGCTACAAAAGCAGAAAAGCAGAAGTGGATAAAATGAGGAGCAATCCTTGAAGAGGGACTGTACATCTCCAAAGAGAAAACCAATATTGCCATCTAATTTATTTAGATATGTAGCTTTGTTGAGTCATGGGCAGAGCCATGTCTCAACAGGGGGGATGGTACAGTTAGTTAACAAAACATTCCAAACATACGGATTTACGAATTATACACAAAAATTTTGTGCAACATGTCATATTTGTAGCAAACATCATGCACAGGGAGCATTTAAACCAAGCGAGGAGCTTTCCAACACCACCCTATCCGCTCCATACTATTTGTATGGATTTCATAGAACTGAATAAATGTGAAGGGAAAAATACTGTTTAGTGATCATAGATATGTTTTCAAAATGGGTAGAAGCTTTTCCAACCAGGAATCCGGATGCAGCAACAGTAGCAAAAGCCTTAGTGAAAGAAATCATTCCTAGATTTGGCATACCGGAAAGAATTTATAGTGACAATGGAACACATTTCGTAAACCAGACAATACACCAGCTTGGGAGATTTTTTGGGATTTCTTTGAAAAACCATTATGCTTATCACCCTCAGTCAGCAGGACTGGTGGAGAGGTACAATGGAATTTTGAAAAACAAGTTGGGAAAATTGATGAGTGAGACTCAAAAGACTTGGATTTGCTGTCTGCCTTTAGCACTGCTGAGCATGAGAACTGTTCCAAATGTAAGGGGCTTGATCCCTTTTGAGGTAGTGTTTGGAAGAGCATATTGTGTGCCACAATGGAAGGCCCTCATGCCTGCAGAGCTGGAGGCCGATGGCTCATTAGCTAGTTATATGAAGAAATTGTTAACAAATAAGACTGTTTTGCAGTTGAACTCTTTTTCAGATAAACAAGAAGCAAAACCGGAGGCTGTGCTGACCCCGGGGTCCTGGATCTGGCTGAAAGTCATCAAAAGAAAGAACTGGGTGAGTCCAAAGTGGGAAGGTCCGTACCAGGTACTATTGGCAACACCTACTGCAGTAAAAATTGCTGAGAGATCATCTTGGGTTCATTTGACGCACTGTAAACCACTCAGAGAATTTAAATTGGATAAACATTTTTTGACTGACATTCCACAGATACAGGATGGCCAGAGGCAGAGTGAATAAAAATGTGAAGCAACCCCAAAGACATTGGTTCACTGGCCTGCTGATCATACATTTATTAACCATGTTTGTAGTGACCTTTTTGTTGTTATGGTTTTTCTTGCATATAACTACAGAAGTGAAATTGATAAAACGTGATGATGGACTGGCTATAGACTGGCACCCGAACTTCAACACATACCTGGCTATGAAACGAGTCTATGTAGAGACTATGAATGTTTCAAATTGCTGGGTTTGTACTGCAATACCCACAGCATATGGAGGACTTTTAATGTCTGCTGTCCCCTTGGGGATAAATGAAACTTGGGAAAACCTATTATTTGACACAGGTACTGTGAGATCACAAGACAAAGTGGCATTATATTTACCCGTTACTCAGAAAGGAATTGTTTGTTTTGTTAAAAATGACACACTCCAGGTTGGTTGGAGTAACTGTAACATAACTGTGTCTTATAAATGTTATATAAAACCTGTAGACCAAGGTACTAGTTGTAGCACGAACTATGGTTCGTATTTAAGCTTGATGAAAACAACATTGAGAGATGTGCAAAAAACTCCTGAAATATATAGACAATTATCTGTTATAGATAAAAAAATGTTTCATTCAGGGTTAACCCGCATCAGTACTAAAGTAGAAAACTGTTATTTTGTTTGTGGGAAAAAGGCCTATAAATGGTTACCTGAGAATTGGTCCGCAGTTGTTTTTGGGTTATCTGGTTCCAGCCATAAGACATACTGCAGAATTGCCTCTGGGTAAAATACGTAATGTGAGAAATGTAGCTCAGCAAGCCGAGAATACAGTCAGAAAACCTGCTAATCCAGTGGGTAAGATTGAAGCAAGCTGGAAGGATCATTCGGCTGTGAAGGACAAAGAAAAAATTGACTCATATGGACTTGAGTGACAGCGTTATATCCTGGGCTGGATATTCCCAGCCTACGGAGCAGTCAAATCGATTTGGGAACTGAGGAAATTGTCAAAACTCCTCAAGTAATGAGCAATGCGACTTTTTCCGCTCTTGAACTTGTGACTGATGAAATGAATGCAATGAGAACAGTCGTATTACAGAACCGAATGGCTCTCGACTTCACCCTAGCGGCGAGAGGTGGTACGCGCGCTTATCAAAGAAGAATGCTGTGCGTACATTCCAGACAACCAACATGAAATCAATGATCACCTGGAGGTAATACAGCAGGTGTCAGCAATGGCAGAACCAGGCCCAAACCCACTGACGAACTTTTTCCAGAATCTATTTGGGGGTGGGGTCGGTCCTTTGAATATTCTGATAGCAATTTGTGTAGTACTGCTCATAATTGGAGCATGTGTCTGCTGCATACCCTGTGTGAAAAAATTAGTTAAAGACTTAGTTGACATATCAGTAACTGAAACTATGTACCAAGACATGGAATTGAATTTGTTGATACCAAGCGAAAGCCTATCTGAAATATAAAGCAAATGACTTACTTAGCTAAAAGTCCTTGAAAGGAAAAGGCTAAGAAATGAAATGATACTGTTTATGTTTCAAATAGAATGAAATGCATTAACAGGAGGGAGAATGTTAGAAAAATATATATATTTACATACATGCTGCCTAGAAAAATATATATTTACATACATGCTGCCTAGAAAAATATATATTTACATATATACTGCTTAGGAAAATGTGTATTCAAACATTCAGATATATATAAGTTGTGTGGTCAGATATATAGAGAAATGTGTGCTTTAGACAGGAATAAAGGTGCTCAAATCTATATAGGGAACAAAGGTTGAAAAACAGTATGATAAGTAATGCATTTAATTCTGTTTTACTAGAATAATAGTGGAAATAAACTCGCATATTATTGCTTGAAGCATAAGCTGCAGTGTAATTAGAAATTTGGCCTTGGCAGCGTTCAAGCATGGCCTGGCTCATGTCTGTCAGTAAAGATTATTTTGCAAAGTTAGAAAATAATAAATCTGTCTGCATGTGTATCTTTTCCTGCTTCCACCAGAAGAATAGTTTTGTGCACTATCAGAGATAGTGTCCAGCTGGTAAACAAGAGAGGAACAAAGAAAAGCATTAAAGAAGACATGCACCCATTGTATTCGAACTAATCTAAGAGCCTTGAATTGGCTACATCCTCGGAAGGACATTGTGACTGACCAGGTGCTTGCAAGGCTGTAACATTCTCATGGGAAAAAGATTTTTGAAAAACACCATCTCAGCACTTTTTCATAAGTTACTATGATGTAAAGACCCTGTCACTGACCACGTCAGTGAGGTGGGCAAAAGCTGATAATAAACTGTATAAAATGTCGTATGTTACACCAATAAAGCAGACAAAATTCTGTACAAGTTTGTGTATGGTTTTTTGCCTCCTAATGTACATTAGAGTATTAGAGTTTTAGATACTTGAGCTTTCCTGCATTACTGTTTGTTATTGACTGTCATTATTTTTTAATGCCAGATGAATTTTACAGTCTGACTTTAACAAATTTATTTAACATTTAGTAAGTCTACAGGAAATAGAGATTGTTTGACTTGAAGTAAGTCTACAGGAAATAGAGATTGTTTGACTTGAAGTACGTCTACAGGAAATAGAGATTGTTTGACTTGAAGTAAGTCTACAGGAAATAGAGATTGTTTGACTTGAATTACGTCTACAGGAAATAGAGATTGTTTGACTTGAAGTAAGTCTACAGGAAATAGAGATTGTTTGACTTGAAGTAAGTCTACCGGAAATAGAGATTGACTTGAAGTACGTCTACAGGAAATAGAGATTGTTTGACTTGTAAGTCTACAGGAAATAGAGATTGTTTGACTTGAAGTACGTCTACAGGAAATAGAGATTGTTTGACTTGAAGTAAGTCTACAGGAAATAGAGATTGTTTGACTTGAAGTACGTCTACAGGAAATAGAGATTGTTTGACTTGAAGTAAGTCTACAGGAAATAGAGATTGTTTGACTTGAAGTACGTCTACAGGAAATAGAGATTGTTTGACTTGAAGTACGTCTACAGGAAATAGAGATTGTTTGACTTGAAGTAAGTCTACAGGAAATAGAGACTGTTTGACTTGAAGTAAGTCTACAGGAAATAGAGACTGTTTGACTTGAAGTATGTCTACAGGAAATAGAGACTGCTTGACTTGAAGTAAGTCTACAGGAAATAGAGACTGTTTGACTTGAAGTAAGTCTACAGGAAATAGAGACTTTTTGACTTGAAGTAAGTCTACAGGAAATAGAGACTGTTTGACTTGAAGTAAGTCTACAGGAAATAGAGACTGTTTGACTTGAAGTATGTCTACAGGAAATAGAGACTGCTTGACTTGAAGTAAGTCTACAGGAAATAGAGACTGTTTGACTTGAAGTACGTCTACAGGAAATAGAGACTGTTTGACTTGAAGTACGTCTACAGGAAATAGAGACTGTTTGACTTGAAGTACGTCTACAGGAAATAGAGACTGTTTGACTTGAAGTATGTCTACAGGAAATAGAGATTGTTTGACTTGAAGTAAGTCTACAGGAAATAGAGACTGTTTGACGTGTTCTCTACCTGGCCATTGCAGATCTCTGCATTTAAGTTTGGATTGAAGTTATTCATTTAATGTTTCATTTCTTCTGTTTTCTTTATCTTTTTCTTATATTGCATTTGGTTTGGTTTGGTTTTAAATTTTTTATTGGCTAGGGCCAGATAGAAAAAAAATCTTTTAAGGACAGTGAATAACATCCAGCTAATTAGTGGCAGGAGCTGAGAAATAGCATCACTCATTTAACTACAACTATTTAGTGGCATCTTTATTTAGCTGTACTGCTTGGTACAGCTTGTTTGACTTTCTGTTCTTTGCCTGACTATTGCTGATCTCTGTCTGCATTTGATTTTTCCCATCCACTCACCTTTCTGCTGTTGTACTTTTAAACATGATGGCTTTTGAATTGCCCATCCTTACTATAAATCTGCATATGGAGGCTACTCCTAGTCCTATCTCATCAGATCACTCTACTGACAACTGGGAAGGCCCTTCCCCTTAATCTCTTAAATTTGAATTATTTTCTGTTCCATCCCTTCCCACTTACCAAAAATAATTGTACTTTATTCAGCTGTTTTACTGTATTTGTGCTTCTTCCTACTTTATTTGACTTTTTACTGCATATTCATAGTGTTCAGTGCATTTAATCTGCTGCATTTATCACTGTTAGTAGCCTGATTACAGTCCAACTGTTATTCTAAGCCTCTTAGTTTTGATATAAGCACTTGAGCTTCAAACTAGCTATCTTACATAAGGAAGGTTTGTGGTCTACACTCTTGTGGCAGGAGAGGTAGCTTACACCCTTCTGAGTTGGGGATTGCTGGTAAAAAGCTTATTGTGTCTGTTATTCTGAAAATATTTTAGTTCTGGTTTAATTACTGGGGCTCTATGCCAGTTATTTTACATTAAAAAGGTTTATGGTCTACATTCCTATGAGAGAAGAGGGTAGCTTCTCCTCTTTAGAGATAGGAATTGCTAGTGAAGTCTTATTGTGCCTGTTATTCTAAGTGTTTTTGCTCTGATTTAAACATTTGGGCTTCAATTTTGTTATACATTAGGAAGGTTTGTGGTCTACACTCTTGTGGCAGGGTATAATAGCCTATGCCCTTCTGAACTTGGAATTTCTGGTTGAAGGCTTATTGTATCTGGTTCATAGGTTCATAGATTAGAGTAAGCTAACTGCCCTTGTGAGCCATTTTTAGCCTAGCCAATTATCCCTTGTGAGACTCAAACCCTGCACCTTGTGATTGCAAGGCAAACACCTTAACCATTAGGCCACTCTCCCAACCTCTTTGTTGAGAACAAAGAACCTCTGTTATGCTAAAAGTGTCTTAGTTCTGGTTTAATCACCTGGGCTTCAAACCAGTTATTTTACATTAAGAAGGTTGGTGATGTACACTCTTATGAGAGGAGAGGGTAGCCTCTACCCTTCTGAGTTGGGCATCACTAGTGAAGGCTTATTGTGCCTATTATTCTAAGTGTATTTGTTCTGGTTTAAGTGCTTGGGCTTCAAAAGAGTTATTTTTACACTAGGAAGCTTTCTGGTCTCCACTATTGTGGCATTGCTGTCTAGACATACTGTTTTAACTACTAGAGCATCTAGTTTGCACATAGCTGAGCACTGTTCATCAATGTCCTTGTCTTTTTGACCCATTCAATATTTAAACTTCTCTCACTGTTCTCTAGTAGATCAATAGCCATCAATATGCACTTCCTGACTCTCTCTATGGCCAGTATGGTTGAGATGGGCATTCTGTGGCATTGAAGCAGTTTCCTCATACACACTGACAACCCACTTATTTTTAATAAAACAGACAAAGTAGGCAAGATGTGTAAATGCACTTTAATGCTGGAGGTAGATATCTCTCATACAATCAAAGCTAATCATATAGAAGTTGTCAGTGACATTTGTACCATGCTTACTGCACTGAGTAAAGACCTTACACATTAAGGACTTATGCTGAGGCACTTACAGATAACCTTCCTAAAACATTAAGTCCTCCTGCACAGTACAGACAAAGAAAGAGTCCTCAGCCATCAAGTAAACACTCTATTAAACCTTAGTTTGAATCACTTGGAGGCCCACCTGTTTATTTGCATCTCTATACATTCCCCTTCATTGCTAATGTATCTCCCTACTCTAATCTGTGCACAAACTGGTTACTAATCAGCAAGTCAATGTAAAGACACACTCCCAACCTTAATAAACTTTGCTGTCTCTTCTCTCCTTCACTTTACAGATAGTTTGAATTATTACTTACCTCCTCTGAGGCCTTCACTGATTTCCACTGATTGCCTCCCTGGTTTCTTTGCATTCCACCTGGTTTACACCCCTTGTGCTATCTCCCTCCCCCAATACAAAGTCTATATTAGAATCCTGCTGCGCATGGAGCCATCTTTAAATTTCTAGTCTCCCACCAGGACACAAGTGCTCTTCAGCAATTACATTCTGCTTGCCGGTAAGCCATTAGACCTCAGGAATTTGTTTTAAGTGTTCAGATTTGTAAAGTATTACTTACTTTTTGATGTACTTGGATTTATACAACTAGCATTCATTTTTCTGATTCCTGACTACTGATCTGCTTATTTGTTTATTTAACTGGTTGATTCTGTCATTCAGGAATTGTATTTTTACTGACACTACCACTGCAGCTATGTTGTCTCTATGCTACTAAAACTGATGTTGTAACTGTAATGTATATCTAAGTGACCTAGTCTTTGGAGTTAGAAACAGTATTTACTGAATTTAGCACTACAGCTGTCTCTGCTACTGCGTTAGCTGTGCTGTTGTGTTCATTTTCCTTTTTCTTGTATGCACAGGATAATTGACTGATAAATGTATTGTGCATGATTTATTAACCTGTTTCCAAACTAAGTTATGGCACTGTGATGTGGTTACTGTTGAGGCACTCTCACTGTAGCAGTAGCATCTAGTCTCCTGCTTTATCCACACTATCCTCAGACTTGAATCTGTTACACCCTCCTATCTCCTCATTACTTCCTTTGACCTTTGACCTGTCTTTGTCTCCTTCTACTAGCTTCATCCTCTCTTTTTTTTCTCTCTCTCTCTCTCTTCAGAGCACACACTCAAGCAAATCTGCAGTCTGCGGCTACCACTCCATCCATACAGTATAAGAAGGAATCAGTACTGCAATCTAAACAAGGATATACATTTTGAGCCTCAAGAGCAGGGTCACTCCACCCAGGCATTCTACTTGTATGTTTTATGAGAGTGAAGCTATTACATTAGCAGTATTTCTTAGTAGTTCTCAGCTTGCTAATAAAACTGACTGTTGTAGCCTTGTGTCCCCCCCCCCGCTAGTACAGTAATCCTAACTGTCCAATAGACAGTATAGATCTAATTCACATCCCTGTGACTAAATTAAATTAACCATCAAGCAGCACTATCAGTTCTTTCTGCCTTAGTTTGTATCACCTGGAGGCCCACCTGTTTATTTGCATCTCTATACATTCCCCTTCATTGCTAATATATCTCCCTACTCTAATCTGTGCACAAACTGGTTACTAATCAGCAAGTCAATGTAAAGACACACTCCCAACCTTAATAAACTTTGCTGTCTCTTCTCTCCTTCATTTCACAGGTAGTTTGAATTATTACTTACCCCCTCTGAGGCCTTCACTGTTTTCCACTGATTGCCTCCCTGGTTTCTTTGCATTCCACCTGGTTTACATACCTTGTGCTATCTCCCTCCACCAATACAAAGTCTATATTAGAATCCTGCTGAGCATGGAGCCATCTTTAAATTTCTAGTCTCCCACCAGGACACAAGTGCTCTTCAGCAATTACATTATGCTTGCTGGTAAGCCATTAGACCTCAGGAATTTGTTTTAAGTGTTCAGATTTGTAAAGTAATACTTACTTTTTTCTCTTGCCTTGGTTGGCTCTGCCCCGCTCCGTTCACCCTCACTAACGCTCGGGCTCTCTCCGCTCCCCTGCCCTGCCCCCTATTCCCTCCCACCCCCACTACCTCTACATTTATAGTAATCATAGCCACACCCACAGGTCACCCTCACATCACCTCCACCAATCACAGCTCCTCAAGTCATATCACATTAAACCACACCAACTTGCTCCACACAAAATACTCCCAATCACTCTCATTCCCACTAGGCATTTTTTGCATCACCCACACTACTTCCCCATCCACATATAGTGCAACCCTATAATTCCTATTCAGACCCCCCACCTAGAAACAACATAAACTTTATAACCATGACTATCACACAACTAAGTGTAGTCTGTCTTCTCATAATTCTTTACAACACCACAAGTTATCACTCTAGCATTATCCCTAAACTTAGTAGCACAACACTGCATTATGCACTCTCATACACAGACACCACACATTATAATAATATCTGCCCACAGTTATTCAATAACTACATAACGGACCAATTCAGAACTAAACACATATGCTCTCATTCCTACTCCAAAAAAACACAATACTTTCTCACACTCCTCACCAAACTCCAACATCTGTATAACCATTTTAACTCCAGGCTCACCATAAGTGGGGATATCCACCCCAACCCAGGCCCAAATCCATCCTGTCCAACACAAACTGCTCCAACAGAAATGTCAGAACATAACACCCCCACTTTCTTCATCCCTGGGCAAATCAACAACAGCAGCAAAACCAACCATCTTTTAGTGCTAAATATTAATATTAGAAGTATCAAAAATAAAATACCTGAAGTTGCTTTAACAGAAACCTGGCTAAATAAAAACATAGCTAACTCAGAAGTTCTCCCTACCAGCTACAATATCATTAGCCAAGACAGACCACTTCGTAAAGGGGGTGGAACTGACTTACTCTACAAGTCCAACTTACTGTCCATCAATTACCAAACTCCTACCCCTCCCCCAATAATTGGGACATACTTATCTCACAACTTCAACTTCACCCTAAAAAGGTCATCACCACAATTGTGATATATATTCCACCTGGGAATACACCGGCTAGCCTTGAAGACTTTTTATCCTGGTGTTCTTCCACATACTCACAAGAAACCCTTATTCTGGGGGACTTCAACCTAGATCGGTTCACCTGTATATCAGAACCACCAAGTAATCTAATAAATCTCCATGGCTACCAGCAGCTAGTCCAAATTCCAACTAGGTGTGATAAAAAATCTAAAAGGGAATCCATCCTTGACTGGGTCCTAACTAACAACCCCACATTGTACCCTCACACAGGCAGTCTCCCAGACATCTTAAGTGACCACAACATCGTATACTTTATACGTAGTAGAACAAGCATATGCAAAACCACTAACTATATATCCACTAGAAACACAAAAAAAATCTCTCCTGAGGTCCTCAACACTTTACTGTGTAACTGTGACTGGATCCCCCTAAAAACCCTCCCACTTGACCAGGCTGTAGCATATTTCAACAAAACATTTCTACAACACCTAGACACTGTCACTCCATTGAGCAAAATCAAGGTTAGAACCTCTACACCCCTTGGCTCAGTAAAGAAACCAAACAAATCCTCAAGTCCAGAGACACTGCCTGGCATTACTATCAAAAAAACAAAGAAATGCAAAGCCTAACTAAGTACCAAGAACTGCGCAACCGTGCAAAAAAATGCATTAGACTGGACAAAAAATCATACTACACAACATTACAAACTAAATACCAACACAACCCGCAAAAATTTTGGAAAAATGTAAACCAGCTACTAAAATCCACCCAAAAAGCTACCCCCAAACCAACCACCCCTGATACTAAAGTTCCCATCGAAACACAATTCAACTCCCACTTTGTGAACTCAATTCTATCCTTAGTATCACAGGACAGTTCCTTCCTCACTATCCCCCCCCAACACAAATAACACTAATACAAGCTTTACCCTCAAAACAGTTTCCACCACTTCAATCAAAAGCATGCTCTCCAAACTAAAAACCTCATCAACAGCAGCCGACCTACTCCCCAGCTATTTCCTGAAACTCACAGCAGAAGATATTGCTATCCCAGTCTCCACTCTCATAAACAGATCAATTGTTGAAAACTATGTGCCCAAACTCTGGAAAATATCCTATGTTACACCCATACATAAAGGTGGGACCTCCACTGAACTTAATAACTACAGACCCATTGCTTTACTCTCCCCCCTGGCGAAAATCCTAGAAAAATGCATCCATACCCAGATGCTAAACTATCTCCTAGACAGCAACATCCTGTCACCTACTCAGCATGGTTTCAGACCTGCCCATAGTACCACTACAGCCCTCCTCTGCTTCACAGACACAGTAAACCATCTCAAAAATGAAGGCCTGCAAGTGTCAACTCTTTTTTTGGATATGTCCAAAGCATTTGACACAGTCTCACACCAAATCCTGCTAAACAAACTAAACCAATATCATCTATCTAATTCCACTCTTACCTGGTTCCAAAGCTACTTAACTGACAGGTACCAAGCTGTGAAATGGGAAAATTCTCTCTCCTCAGCTGCCCATAACTATAGGAGTCCCACATGGTTCTATCTTAGGACCACTACTATTCACAGTCTTCACAAATGACCTCCGCACCTCCACACAGCATGCATCTATAATTCAGTATGCAGATGACACTACCTTAATCTGTGCTGCACAAAACATTCCCACCCTCATGCAAACAACTCAACTAGCATTCTCTGACATTGAAAACTACCTTACCAAAGCCCAACTTATCCTCAATCCAAAGAAAACTCAGCTTATGATTATAACCAGTTCTAACTAAAACACTAACAGTCAATTCACTATCTACCCCACAAATGCTACTCCAATTGCTCCAGTGGCACTGGCTAAGCTATTGGGAATAACCATAGACTCCCACCTAAAATTTGATAGTCATCTCAACTTAACTATTAAAAATGTACATGCCAAACTGGGGTCACTCTACCGTATCAAACCATTTCTTACCAACAGCACAAGATCAGCCATTGCTCGCTCCCAACTTCTATCCACCCTACTCTATGCATCTCCCATTCTGACTAATCTCAACAAAACTGAACTAAGCAAAATGGAAGCCTGCTATAACAGAATTGCCCGCTTTGCTGCAAATTGCTCATATTGAACTCATCACTGTACTGCTTTGAGACAGCTCCACTGGCTTGAACTGCCCAACCTCCTAACCTACAATCAACTCTGCCTCTGTCATTCTATCTATTACCTCCTCAATAAGTGTCCCGCCCTCAAAAACCTAGTACAACATCACTCAGCCAAAAGGCCTCTTAGATCATCAACAAACTACTACTAGAAGTCACCAACAGCTACAATAGCTTTGGAGATGCACTATATAGTAGTTCAGTGGCTAAAAAATGGAACTCTGTCCCTACTAGCATTCAAAACACATCATCCAAAGCCTCCTTTAAAGACCTCATCAGGCAACATCTCAAGCAAAGTTTGCAGTGCCATGATTGCTCCCCAGGCTAGTGAAAGCGGATAACATATACATACTAAATCTAGAGCAATTGATAATAGTTTTCAATCTTACTCACAAACACTGGTTAATCTACGATGTATGTACTGTACCTGTGTACTATGTATGTATTCTACCTATGTTCCAAATTTCAGCTGTACACCACAAATCTATTAATTACCTTTATTTTTAAAATTAATATTTTTTTGATTGTTCTCTCCACTGTAACTGTTTATGTGCCGCAGACCACTGTAAAAATATGTCTCTTGTAATTTGCATGTATACTGATCATGTCTAAATAACTAAATGTGTCTGTAATTTTTCTTTGTGGAGCTTTTCTCCCCGGGCCTCTGCTGCAAAAGGGCCTTTTCAGCTCAGTCAGACACCCCCGGTTAACAAATGTAAAATAAAAAAAATATATATTAAAATACCACTCATAGCTACTTGACCCCAAAAGATTTGGAGAAATTAAAAATGGCGATAACACTGTATCCAATGCCTCTCCTGCTAGGCCCTTAAGGCAAACCAGTGCACAGACAAATTTCCTGGTCATTGTGATTCTATAGGCATATCGATGTCCCCCTCACCAGACTGAGTAAGGAGGAAGTCACAGTTAGCTGCCTTTCTGGGGCTGGATTCATCAAGTCACATAGACACTAAGGTTGTTGAACCACAGGTACAAATACGAGTCTGCCATAGTGGATGTGGGTGTTGACCTGAGATGTACCTCCCTTGACTATATGAAGTGAAACATGACCAGTCTTGCTGATTATGTGTCTCAGCAGCTATGAGCCTAGCACTGAGCAGTATACTACCTTCTCCAAGGATGATACCATGTTACCAACAGAAAATGATTGATTTTAACAACTGGCTTAGCTTCTGGTGTTAGTCCAGAAGGGTACAATATTTGTTGGCTTAGGAGAACATGGTTGACAGATCATGCTGCTTTGCCAAGGATGGTCTGCACTTATCCCCTCCAGGCTTTTGGATATTGGCAAAGAACTTTTCCACATGCATGGTGCCTTTTTTAGCCAACACCAAACTGATAAAGCTACTGCCTTAACTGAAGGTGGTACTGCTCAATGTTAAAAGTCTTAAAATGCATGTAGACATATGTGTAGTAATAGAGACATGGTTTAAAGTCATGGAGAGTACCCCAGCAATGGAAAGTTAGAATGCCTTTCACACCTTTAAACCATCTTCTGCACAGGAGGGAACTAAAGGTAGAGGATTGTCAGTCTATATTAACAACCTCACATCCAGACTAAAGTGTATGACCCACTGGAACTCAGACATGTGCAAATCACCATAAACAGGGTGTTGTACCATATCCTTTCAACCTATAGGTCTCCTTCCATGTCCCAGGAAACCCATACTATATATCTCAGTGTACTAGAGTCACTCACTGTTCAACCCAATATGATATTTATGGGGGATCTCAACTATCCCTCTATAGACTGGCACCACTTCTAAGGCACAAGCCCAGTGAATGCTAAACTTTGTTAATATCAACATCCTAGAACAGTTGCCACATTCTCCTACCAGGGGTACAAACATTCTTGACCTTGTTCTCACAAACACGGAGGGCCAACATTACTCACCCAATGTAATGTCTTCACTTGGCAGATCTGACAATAAGGTAGTATTACTTAAAATAAAAATTAAATCCAGGGATCCAGAGAAACCAAAAAGCTTTAGGAACTATTCCAAGGCTAACCTCTCTCTACTAAGCAACATCTTGGTTAAATCTCAAGTCCCCCCAAATCCATTAAACACCATAGCATATGCTGAACTATTTATTAAATCTCTGCACAGTGTTATTGACAGCTGTATAGAGTGAGCTATGCTAAATCATTTTAAGAGTAAAACAAACTGAAAAGGCAAGCCACCCCAGTGGAATCACAATAACAATCAGTTGCACAACAAAAGAAAAAAATTGGCCAAAAGTAGGAGGAACAAAGCCATGCATACTAAAATCCCCCTTGACCAATGTAAACAGGCAGCTAAGAGGGCTAAATAATACTTCAATGGCTACATTTGAAGAAAAATAGCTTCTCAGGCAAAGGACAGCCACAAAGCTTTCTATAGCTACATCCATAACCTCATGGGAAATACTAAAGAATGCACAGTATTTATTATAAACTGCATTCCCCACACTGAACTACAGGCCATTGCCATCATTTTAGCTGACAGGTTCAGTGCAAATTTCTCCTTCATTACCACCCCTGACAGTCCAAAGGAAATACCTTACACATCAATCACCCCACTCATTACTAAGGAACAGGTCATCAATGCATTTTCCAAGGCCAAAAACACTGCGTTAATCGGCCCCAATAATATCCCAGGATGTTTAGTCAATAGGATGAAACATGACCTCCCTGACCCACTTGAATCACTTTTCAACTGCAACCTTCACTCAGGCTTCATGTCCAAGGAATGGAAGATGGCTACAATCATTCCTCTGCAAAAAGGAGGTCCAGACACTGATCCAAATTACTACAGGCCTATAAATCTCACTAGCCTCATGTGTAAGACCATGGAAAGAATTATCTTGGGCAGGATAAATGAGGCCATGGGTAACCTGCAAATGCTGGATCCTTCACAGATTAGCTTTGTTAAAGGAAGGTCATGTCCATTAAATCTGGTGGACTTTTTGAGAGAGTCACCAATAAAGCAATGGATGAAGACTGTGCACACAGCTCATTTCGACCTGGTCAAGATGTCTGATTCAATACCCCACTCAGACTTTATAGACAAGCTCACTAATTTAGATATAAACCCTTTTATCACCTGCTGGATAGACAACTGGCTCACTGATAGGACTCAGAAGATCAAAATAGATGAGGCCACTTCCATGAAGAGGTCAGTCTCTAGCAGCACTCCGCAGGGTTCTGTACTTAGCCCATTACTTTTGGCATCTATTTCTCTGAAATGGATGCAAATGCTGAAGGTTTATGGCTGACAAAGTTAGTAGATGATTGCAAGCTGGGGGTTATCATTGACTCCCCTGCAGACACTAGCATTCTTTAAAAGGGTCTATCTCTGACTAATAAATGGTGTCAAAATCATGGCCTTAAACTCAATGCTAACAAATTCATGATTGTGTGTTTTGGAAAGTCAACCATCCTGGCCATACCTCTCAACCACTTAGAGCAAAAAATCTGGACAAAGCCTAAAATGATGGGGTGACAAATAGGGACAGATTTTAAATGTTGCTCTTAAAAACTTTGAAAGTTGATACAATAATAGGTTTTGCATTAGCATATATTTTCTGAAGGATGTGGAGTCAAACTCAACTGTTTGCCATAATTTAATTACTTCAATCCTCAGCTATTCACCATAAAAGTAGAGATATTAGGAGTAACACACCAAAAATATGAAGCATTCTGGACATTCTGCAAAAATCTGTAGAGTTGAGAGGTATGATCCTGGATAATTACTGTGCTGATAATATGCCCCTAAGAGTTGAGCCATTGGTCTGGGATCTGAATACGCACATAGACGGTAGCCTTACCTTCAATCACCATGTGGCCACAATAGTGAGAAATCCTTTTATGTTGCACAACTTATAAGTGCGGGCAGGGAATCTGGGTCCAAAGCAGCCATTATGTTACTGTACTCTGCTCTTACCAGGCCAATCATAGTGTACAATTGCCCCTTTTGTATGTACCTGACCAGGCATATGCTGCAACTAGAGCAAACTCAGGCATTCTTACTAAAAGAATACAAGGTGTAACAAACTTGTCTTATGCAGGGGGCCGTAAACCCCTTTCCCTCTACTTATTCTCCTGTAGATTGCTGAGGGGGGATCTATGCCTGGCTTACAAAGCATCCAGAAAACCCAAACGTATGAATCTCCTACATATCTATAAGTCAGAGTACCAGAAATGCAAGGTCCGGTGACCTGAATTTTGTCTGTGACTTAAACAGCACATGCTGGAGAGACAGATATGTGTCCCAGAGATTGTTCCTCCAATGCAACAGGCTTTCCATTCCTGTGAAGCTGAGTTTGTCTATTACCCAGTTTAAGTGCAACCTAGACCAGTGAATGGGTAATAGAGAATTTAAATCAGGTCTGGCACCCATGTCCCTTATGGACAGAGTCAGTTTATAAATGCCTGGCTCTCAATATCCTATTTCAATAGGGGGCATCATTATTCCTTCAGGTAAACCTTGGCTAGGCTTAGAAAGGCCTTCTATGAATCTATTATAAGAACAAAGTATATGATAAAAGCATTAAAAGAAAGAATAAAGAAGTATAATGGGTACTGTGAGTATAATATCAGTAAATGCAAATAGCATATGTAATGATGTTAAAAGTTTAATTGTATATCAATGGTGTGAAGAAAGGAAAACAGACATATGCTTAAATGGTGTGAGAAATATCAAAAAAGAGAAAAGAAAATAATTAGAATATTTATACGGTAGAAAAACTGGCAGAGCATAGGTAGTAAACATGTTCTAGTTTAGCAATGTTGCTAAAAAATAATCAAATTATGATACTAGATCATATTATAATGAAAGTGGGGAAAGACTCAGTAGTGGGTATAAGACTCAAAGACTAACCAATGAGAATAATAATAGTATACGCCTATACAGACAGAAAACAAAGGGAAGAATTATTTCCAGTATTAAAAATGTATGTTGATGTTGATATGGACAATTATTATGTTAGGAGATTTTAAATGTAATATAAGAAAACAAAAAGGAAAAATTACAAGAGATATAAAAATTGTGAGATGTGCTGATTAGACAAATGAAAATAGAGAAAGAAAAATATTTTATTTCTATAAAGATTAATGCAAAGACATGAATAGATTTTATTATGTATTTTGATACTATGAAAGGAATATAACGAGGAAAGATAAAAGTAGAGTTTACAGATCATAAAGGTTTATGGCAGTGATAGTAGGTAATGAAGAAGTGATTATGATAGGAAAAGGCTTAAATGAAGATACAACAAATATAATATGGGAAGTGCATAAGACAATAAAATTCTTGTACAGTAGTTGGATTGTCTAGAGTATAAAATAATGATTAAACTAGCATGTATAGAAACAGAAGTAAACCTTTAATAGAAGAAAAAATAGAGAAAAATAATGAAAGAAATTGTGAAAAATGTGGGAATAAACAGTGGACTACATGTGAAGATGGAAAGGAAATTATATAAGGAAAGTAAGAAAAGGAAGCAGAATATTTTAAGAAAACAAGCATTACTGTTTAAAGGTAGGAAATAAGGAATATTTTTTTTTAAATAATAAAGTAAAAAAACAGAATATGCTAATATATAGTATTAAATTTGCATAAAGAAAAGAAAATAATAAATCAAGATGAGATAAAAAACAGAATATGCTAATATATAGTATTACATTTGAATAAAGAAAAGAAAATAATAAATCAAGATGAGATAGAAAAAGCGATCATATATTTAAGTGAAATTTAAGGAGGATAGAATATGTAAGAAAAGGAAATTGAAAATAGACAGTTTGAATGATACATAAAATGTAATGTTAATAAAAGAAATGACTGTGGAAAAAGAAAATGAGGCATTAAAGCAAGTTAATGAAAATTCAGTGACAGGTCTAGAGTGTTTGGATTATAAGTGGTGTAAACAAAATAAGGCAGAAGAACAAAAAAGTTATTTAATGAATAGATGGAAGAAAAATTGATATAAGAAAATATCTGTAAAGGAGTAATTAAGACAATATTGAAGAGGAAGAATAAAGAGATATTCGATCATTGGGGGAACAATAACTGATGCATCGTTATATATTTTTTCCAAAAATAATACAAAACAGGATAGAAAAATGATGCACACAATATAGGAAAGGAGTATATCATATAAAAATACAGGTAAGAGGAATGTTAATCATTACTAAAGAGGTAGTGTATAATATTACAGAAGAAAAAGATATAGTAACAAATGACTGGATGTGATTTAGAAGGAGCATGCAGTATACAGAAAGAAAACAATTATGGAACATTATAGAACATTATAAGAGATCAAAAATATTAGATTATTTTGAACTGGCCATGAAAATAATGGGACTGACGTAATGGTTAATGATTGGAATATAGAAAAAAATATGCACAAAAAGGTTTTTGACAAACATGTCTGATAAGTAGTATTTGGCCATGACTATAGCTATAGGAGAAGTGACAAATGGCATAAACAGTATTATATATAGGAACTGAAAAATACCAAAAACACAGGAAAAGGTAACGAATGTAAACTGTAAACAAAATAAAAAACAAATGTGGAATAGTCCAAAGAGCAATCCAAAACAATTTAGACTCAACACAAGAAAAAACTGTTGGTTAAGCACTTTCATCACAAAGTGACATCATCAGAACCAAGAACTGTAAAAGGATATCCTTTTATGTATAAAAAAGGTACCAAACAAGTGCTAAACCCCTCCTCAAATTAAAGAGAAAGCATCCACAAAACTACTGATGCAACATTATAAGAAAACGCAGTAAGAAATATACAAAATAAAAAATAAAATGCAAAATGTAAAACATCGCAATAATAAAATGTAGTTTTAATGAATATTAGCTCTTCTTTGGAGCTCACTGGAAATATAAATAGTGTCATTCAAAGTGTAGCTGCCAAAACATTTCCCTCTGCAGTAAAAAATTCTGCAGTCACCAGGAAAAACACTGATCTTGACTTGCTCTAAAACCAAAAATATAAACTGTCTAAAACCAGGACACAACTCAGCATGTCTAGACAGGGCACTTTTGTTGTCATTTTTTTTCTGATACTGTAGTCATGCTGGTAACTTGTTTTATTAAGGGAAGTGACAGTCTTACCGATATAAAAAGCCATGCAAGCATCACACAGAGCAAGATAAACAATGCTTTCAGAATCACAGTTAAACTTGCCCCCATGGCAAATAGTAGTCAACCTGGACAACCATGTGTCACCAAGGAATAAAGGGTCATTGATTGCTGTTTCCACATTTCCTATTAGTGGGTGGGCCAACCCCCACCCCAGCCTCCTGCATTTCCATTTCCTTCTCACCCTCTAAAGGGCCCATATCTATACAGGAAGAATCCAGAGTCCCTGTAATCACAACTACACAGGTAAAAGCTGCACTCTTTAAAGCCAAAAGCACAGCATCCATGGGATCGGACAACATCCCAGGCTGCATTTTACATGAACTTCAGAACGAACTGGCTCCCCACTTAAGCACCATGTTCAATAATAGCCTCGCATCAGGCTTTGTGCCCACTGAAGGGTGCACAGCAACAGTTATCCCACTCCACAAAGGGGGAGCCACCACTGATCCTGGGAACTATCGACCTATTAGCCTGACGAGCCTGGTCTGCAAGGCCATGGAACGTATCATCATGTAACTCATAAACAAAGACATTGGTAACCTCCAAACTCTGGATCCCACCCAGTTCAGGTTTGTGAAAAGCAGATCATTCCTCCTGAACCTAATCGACTTCTTTGAGGCAGTCACCAAAGACGTGGATGAGGGTAAGGTGATTTACACAGCCTATCTTGACCTCGCCAAGGCTTTTGACACCATCCCCCATTCTGGAATTATAGCTAAACTCACTAAACTAGATATAAATCCCTACGTCACAAGATGGGTTGCCAACTGGCTCACTGACAGAACCCACACTGTAAATGGTGCCGACTCCAAATCTGACCTCAAGGCAATGACAAGTGGAGTGCCACAGGGTTCCGTCCTAGGATCTCTCCTATTTGGTATCTACTTCTCTGAAGTACAGGCTAATACAGAAGGCCTCTGGCTGATGAAGTTCGCAGATGACTGCAAACTAGGAGCCATAGTCAAGTCTCCAAATGATGTGGATATCCTACAGAAGGGCCTCACTGAGACAGATGCCTGGTGTCAGAGCCATGGCCTCAAGCTCAATGACAAAAAGTGCAGTATCATCCCCTTTGGTAAAAACTCTGTACCCATGAACTACCACATAGGCAGCAATCTACTTAACACTGAATGTGTGATAAGAGACCTTGGGACCCAGGTGGACAGTAGTCTCTCCTTTATTAGTCACATCGCCACAGTAGTCAGGAAGTCCTTCTATGTGGCACACCTCATCATAAAAGGGTTGTCATCCAGGAAAAAAGAGGTCATTGTTCCCCTCTGCTCGTCACTCATTAGACCCATTATAGAGTACGCCTCTTTTGGAATGTACCTCACAAGACATCTGCAGCAACTGGAAAGGCCACAGAAGTACCTCACAAAGAGGATTACTGGCCTCAAACAAATGCCCTACACTGACCACCTCAAAAAACTCCAGCTTTACTCTGTAGCATATCGCCTACTCCGAGGTGATCTCTGCCTAACATATATAGCTATGTCAAACCCAGAGCTGTTGGACATGCTACACCTAAAGAAATCCCAATCCCTCCAAGCTACACGCTGTAGTGACCTAAACCTTGCCACCACAATAAAAAAGACACGCTGAAGGGATAGATTCCTGTCCCAGAGACTTCCTATACTCTGGAACAAGCTACCCATCTATGTCAAGCAAAGTTCTTCATTAGCACTCTTCAAGAAAAATCTTGATGAGTGGATGGGAAATAGGAAATACACCCCGGGGATCACTTCTGTGTCTCTGCTGGACAGTGGCGCAGGAAAATAACTTTCTTGGGTGGCGTAAGCTATGGTACCTTGCTGGCTAGGCTTACGTAGGCCTTTGGGCCGATAGCCTAGTACCTACCTATGAACCTATGACTTTATTTTCCTCTTGTTTTTAAAAGTAAATGATGGAGTAGCAGCAAAATGCTTGTTGATATCCACATTGTTAGAAATTAAGCTAGAAATTAAACTCCAGCATCAAGTGAATAAGTTAAAACCATGTTGTGTTTCTTGTCTGATGTGCTGGTACCATCCTGCAAATGCACCAAGCCGGAAAGAATAATAGGAGGATATCAGTCACCCCTGTGGGCCCAAATTTTGTCCTGCAATTTATTCAAAAAGTCTGTGGATATCTTTTATTAAGGAACATACTTTTTAAAAGTTCAAACTGCCTCAAGCAAGCATCATCATCTGATGTCAACCTAGAAATTCTAATAAGTTGACTCTTGACCACCCCTTCTTTTGTTGAAAAAGGTGGCAACTGTCAAAGGACAGAAAAGCATTGCAAAAAGTATGTTTCTGATATATTTCTGTTCCAACCCCTCCATCAGGTAGCTTTGTAATCTCTATATCTAGATAGTGAATACTGCCTTCACTAACAGTATATGTAAACGGAAGGAACGAAGTACTGGTAGCCAATGCTTCCACAAATTGGATGAAATCCTGATGGGAACTGTCCCATATTATCAACAAATCATTCAAAAACCTGAACTAGCCCCTACATTTCATAAGGTCAGGGCATTTGAAGACAAAGTCCAGTTCCCAACTTAGCAGAACAACGTTGGCAAAGAGGGGAGCACAGGATGCACCCATGGCCACACCTGATATCTGTTTGTAAAACTCACCATCAAATGATAGGAAGTTGTTGCCAATTACAGTTTCCATCCAGTCAGTGACCAAATGCACCCCCTCAAAATCAAGGCCACCAAATCTAGTAACTGCCTGACCAAACCAATCCAACCCCATGTCCTGTGGGATGACTGTTAACACACTTTTGATGTCACATGTTGCAAGCAAAATACTACCACTGGAATCAACCTCCTCCTTAACTTGTCAATGAGATCTGAAGAATCCTTGACAATGTGTGGGAAGGGAGACAAAATCTTCTTGAGTTGGTTATTAATAATGTTGGCCAGGGGCGCAGTTATAGATCCCCAAGCTGACACTTTGGGAAGTAGAGGTGGATTGCCCAAAGAAGAATGACTCTTCGGAATGCCAAAAATCTTGGGAATAACAGGATGCTCAACCATCAAATAATCATAAACACTCCGAGAAATGCAATCCAGTGCCAGAAGTTCATCCAAGGCTATCCTAATGGCTTGATGGGCAATGTTGATTTTGTTGACCAAAACAACAATGTATACATTGGAGTTATTCAGCAATTTATACAATCTCCCAGCATAGTCATGAGTGTCCATAATAACAAGAACCCCCCTTTGTCTGGTTTCATGCACCTAATGCTCCTGTCCTTAATAAATTCATTAAGGAGTGTCCTTTCATTAGATGTCATTTTGTAGATTTTTTCTTTTCATTTCTCTTTGATCACCCTAGCTCAGTGGACAAAGCCTGTCGAATATCTCTATCACACATCTTTTGAAAGACACCAAGAGCAGAGCGCAGGGGGGATTGATCACACTCTTTCTCTTTGGACCAGTAGCAGCATGAAGGTAAGATGCATGATGCTCCATAATTAATCCAAGATTCAGTTTCCTAGTAAACATTTTAAGATCAACAATGGTGTCCTCTAAGGAGGCTTTACCTGCTGGTATAAAGTTAAACCCTTTCAAAAAAACTTTATGATGTTCGGGCCCCACAACCAATCCAGTGCCAGAAGTTCATCCAAGGCTATCCTAATGGCTTGATGGGCAATGTTGATTTTGTTGACCAAAACAACAATGTATACATTGGAGTTATTCAGCAATTTATACAATCTCCCAGCATAGTCATGAGTGTCCATAACAACAAGAACCCCCCTTTGTCTGGTTTCATGCACCTAATGCTCCTGTCCTTAATAAATTCATTAAGGAGTGTCCTTTCATTAGATGTCATTTTGTAGATTTTTTCTTTTCATTTCTCTTTGATCACCCTAGCTCAGTGGACAAAGCCTGTCGAATATCTCTATCACACATCTTTTGAAAGACACCAAGAGCAGAGCGCAGGGGGGATTGATCACACTCTTTCTCTTTGGACCAGTAGCAGCATGAAGGTAAGATGCATGATGCTCCATAATTAATCCAAGATTCAGTTTCCTAGTAAACATTTTAAGATCAACAATGGTGTCCTCTAAGGAGGCTTTACCTGCTGGTATAAAGTTAAACCCTTTCAAAAAAACTTTATGATGTTCGGGCCCCACAACCAGGTTGGTATAGTTATAAATAGTAAAATCAAAAAAAGATGTAACTAAAACAGTACCTGTGTCCAACCTTGGTAATAGTGAATCCTCTGTGAATTCTTCCTGTATGAGTTCTTCTTCTTGAAGCAATGGTTGGAGCCCCCCAGTGTACTGTTGATTCTGTACCTGTGTTTTCCCCTTGTCCACCAACCTCACTGAGTGTCTCAGGGAAAAATCCTCAGCCGCACCCTCAACATCATTGCTCCCATCAGCCTCACCAGCAATGTTGAAGTTATGTGATACGACCTCTGTATTCTCTGAGTTAAACCCGCCAGTGGGCACAGGATAGGCAGTATGAGTTTTGTAATGTGTCTCATCACAGATCAACTTATGGTCTTTCCTGACCTTAGACTTAATGTGTTTACCATCAATAGTCACAAAAACCTTATTGTAGTGCTCATGGTGCCTGGAGAAATCGAAATCCTTCACAATGGAGTCAGTGATTTTGGAAATTGTTTCCTTCAACTTCGCCATTCACCTCTCATTGTCCGTAATAAGTAAGCAAGTCAACTCAAGCCCTGTCCTATTGAACAACTTCACCAACTCCAAATGAAAGGGTGAATTTGGCTCAATACCCTGTGGATATTTCCATAGACATAGTCCCTTAGGCTCCTGTTGCCTCCTGATGCTCTCTACCAGGAATCTGTTACCTAAGGAGCATTTTAAACTTTAATAAATTCTTTTCCAAGACTGAAATTTGTTCAACAAGCTTCATAAATGAACCATCTTGGTGATGCATGTATTCCTTCATTGCCCCAACCTCAATGTTGTCAAGCCAGTTAATCTACTAGCTTTTGGAAATAAACTCCCCATTGTTGTTGTTGTTGTTAACACTACCAGTGCCAGAACCTGCATGACTGTTGTTCACACAGGCTGCAGGGGAAGTTCCAACTGACCTCACATGTTTACAAGTGGAGTCAGCAGTAGAAAGACCGCCATCACCATGCACACTGTTGTAATTCACTAAGGTCTAGATCAGAAGCTGAATAAGAGCCATAAAATTTCCAGGTTCAGTCAATTGAAAAGTTTGGCTCAATAAACTTGGAGAACTAACTTCAGACATAACCAAACCAAACACAAATCAAGTAAAAATATACCAAAAAACACAGGAAAAGGCAATGAAAATAAATAAAATAATAAAACGAACGTGGAATAATCCAAAGAGCAATCCAAAACATTTTAGTCACCATAACACAAGAAAAAACTGTTGGTTAAGCGTTCATCACAAAGTGACATCATCAGAACCAAGAACATAAACAGGATATCCTTTTATATATAAAAAAGGTGCCAAACAAGTGCTAAACCCCTCCTCAAATTAAAGAGAAAGCATCCACAAAACTACTGATGCAACATAAGAAAATGCAGTAAGAAAAATACAAAATAAAAAATAAAATCCAAAATGTAAAATATCACAATAATAAAATGTAGTTTTAACAAATATTAGCTCTTCTTTTGAGCTCATTGGAAATAGAAATAGTGTCATTCAAACCCGGGAAACTGCAGGCATCAAAGTGTGACTGCCAAAACATTTCTCTCTGCAGTAAAAAATTCTGCCAGTCACCAAATTCTGCCAGTTATCAAAGTCTAATATGTAAAATTGTGAAATGAAATATCATGGAAAAGATCAACAAGGACATTGGCAACCTATGGGCACAGGATGTGAGGCAGAGCACATCGCTGGCCTTGTTCAAGAGGAATCTTGACCAATGGATGGGAGATCGCAGATACACCCCAGGGGTTACCTCAGTGTCACTGCTCGACAGAGGCACAGCAAAATAATGGGCATAGTTTCTCCAAACTAAAGGGGTGGCGTAAGCCACAAAACTATGGGCTAGGCTTATAAATGCCCTCGGGCAGATAGCCTAGTATGAACCTATGAACCTATGAACCTATGAACCCATGCCAGTTTGGCTTTGTTAAGGGAATGTCCTGTCTACTTAACCTGGTAGACATTCTTCAAGGGCGTTACTGTGGCTATGGATGAGGGGAAATGGTACATACTGCCTACCTTGACCTGGATAAGGTGTACCATAAAATACTCCACTCAGGTATTGTTGACAAAATCTCAGAAGTAGGCATAAGTCCCTAAATAACTCCATGTTGGGCCTGCTTCTGTTTGGCATTTACTTCTCTGAAGTCAAGGCTACTATCAAAGGCCTCTGGCTCACAAATTTTGCTGATGACGGTAAACTGGGAGTTATCAGACATTCCTCCCATGACAAATACATACTACAAGAGGGTTTAATACAAAAAATGACTGGTGCATAAGCCATGGATTAAATCTCAATGTGATGAAATGCATTATAGTGCCCTTTGGGAAATCTTCCACCCAAACTAATTAATTCATCTATAAAACACCCCTAAGAGCTGACCTGATAGTTAGGGATCTGGAAACATATGTAGACAGTAATCTGGCATTAGACCAACATGTAGCCAAGATAGTAAGAGAATTGTTTTTGTGACTCAACTCATAAGTAAGGGTATGACATCCAAGTCCAAGGAAGTTATAGTACCACTCTACACAGCCCTTATCAGACCCATCATTGAGTACAATGACCCTTTGGCATGTACTTAACCAGGCACTTTCAACAGTAGGTATGCCCTCAAATATTCCTCACCAGGAGAATCCAGGGGTATGAGCACCCTGCCAAACACAGTTTTCCTTAAGGTCGTAGATCTGTACAGTCTTCTACAGGTTATTAAGAGGCAATCTATGCATCCTTAGTACCAGCTCTGATGGATTTCTTGTGCATCTGCAAAACAGCACCAAAAATACTAGATCCAAGACCTGAACTTTACCTGCAACATTAATAGAAAATGTTGAAGGGAACAATATGTCTCTTAAAGAATCCCCACTTGATCGAATAAGCTCCCCATCTATATGAAGCAGTGTTCATGCCTGACTCTATTCAACAGAAACCTTGATCATTGGAAGGGACATCACAAATTCACCCCCAGTCTGCCCCCCCTTGTCTCTGATAGACAAAGGTTGACAGTAAGTTAATTATCCCCTGACTAACATACACCCCCACATAAACCTTAGCTACCTGTTTACTAACATACCTCACCTTATAGGTGCCCAAGCAACTCTGGGACAAAACTGCATTTAATTGCACAGCTAGACTTGTAAAGACCCTAATGGTCATTAGCCTAGTACAAAACTATGAACTTATTAACCTACGGACTTGTTGATCCATAAAAAAAAAAAATCTGCTGTCTATCCTTTTATATATTCTTAAGGCCAGACCTTTCAACTATCCCACCCAGCTTTGGAGAAGCATCCCTATTTTCAGGCCTGATTTACCCCACAAAGGATGCACCTATTTTTGGAGGAATGTCCTTATTTTTAGCATTGATTTACCCCTTGACACAATTTTCTCCTTATCACATGTGATTTTTGACACTGCCTAGTACACAGACTATAGAACTAATGTATTAGTGCAGCAATAGTTTAAAGAAAAAGAATATACATATTTCATTTTCTTTTCTCCTGAAACAAAATTAAATGATTTTGTGTGGTAGTATACTGCAGTACAGTTCATTAAAGTCTACAGCTTTTACACTAACTCTTTGATAACGTGGTTATATTTTTTCCACCATTTTCTTACATTGTTTTTATAGGTTCATAGGTGTATACAAGGCTAATGGACCTGGAGGCTTTGCAAGCCTAGCCCACAGGATTACCCTGACATCGTGCCACGCATTAGTTCCCAGTGCTTTATTGAGTAGAGCGACTGGAGTGATCCCTATGGTAAATTTTCTATTTCCCATCCACTCAGCAAGATTTCTCTTGAAGAGGGCCAGTGAGGTGCTCTGCTTGACATGTATAGGAAGTCTATTCCATAGCGTGGGCAGTCTCTTGGTTATGAACCTGTCACTCCAGCATGTTCTGTTGATTGTGGTAATGAGGTTGAGGTCTCTTGAGCGTGTGGTGTGGAGGATTGGGATTTCTTTAGATGTAGCATTTCTAACAGATCTGGGTCAGACACGTCTTTGTAAATCATACAGAGATCACCTCTAAGTAGGCGCTATGAGACAGAGAATAGTGGAGTTTTTTGAGTCTGTCCATATAGGATAAATGTCTAAGGCCTAGGATCCTCTTTGTGAGGTACTTTTGGGGCCTTTCCAGTTGTTGCAGGTGTCTAGTGAGGTACATGCCAAATGGGAAATTGTTGTACTCGATGACTGGCCTAATAAGGGATGAGTAGAGGGAGACAATGACCCCTTTCTTCCTGGATGCTAAACCCTTAGTAATGAGATGTGCCACATACAAGGACTTTCTGACCACAGTGGCAATGTGGTGGTCAAAAGAGAGGTTGCTGTCAACCTGTGTTCCCAGATCTCTTATAATACTTTCTGTGTTCGGTGGACTGCCATCAATGTGTTAATTTATGGTAATCGAGTTTTTTCCAAAGGGGATAATGACAGATTTTTTGGCATTGAGCTTAAGGCCATGGTTCTGACACCAGTCATTGGTCTCAGTGAGGCCTTTCTGTAGGATGTCAACATCACTTGGGGAGTTAATAATATCTCCCAACTTGCAATCATCTGTGAACTTTGTCAGCCAAAGTCCCTTCATGTTGGTCTGGACTTCAGAGAAGCAGATACCAAACAGGAGAGGACCCAAGACCGAAACTTGTGGGACTACATCTCGTGACTGGTCGGCAGTGTGACTTGGAGTCAGCTACTTTCACACTGTGGGTTTTATCTTTGAGCCAGTTTGTAACCCACCTAGTGATATAGGGGTTGGTGCCTAGCTTAGTGAATTATTCTATGATTCCTGATTGAGGAATGGTATCAAAGGCCTTGACCAGATCAAGTTAGGCTGTATGAACCACCTTGCCTTCATCCACAGCTCAGGTGACTTAGTCAAGGAAGTTGACCAGGTTGAGCAGGCATGATCTACCCTTCACAAAACCAAACTGTGTGGGATCCAGTGTTTGGAGATTCCTTATATATATACATATATATATATATATATATATATATATATATATATATATATATATATATATATATATATTGTTTATTAGGGCCAGGATGATGCGTTCCATAGCTTTGCATATCAGACTCATCAGGCTAATGGGCGATAGTTTCCAGGGTCTGTAGTTGCTCCTCCTTTGTGGAAAGGGATGACTGTGGCAGTGTGCCATTCGGTAGGGACAAAGCCTGAGGTGAGGCTGTGATTGAACAGTGCACACAGGTGTGGTGCCAGTTCAATTTGTAGTTCATGTAGAACACAACCAGAGATATTGTCAGGTCCCATAGAAGCTGTATTCTTGGCCTTGGACAGTGCTGTTTTAACCTGTGCAGCAGTAATACTGGGTGCCTGGCAATCTACTGATATTGTGATTGGTCCTTGGGAGGGTGAGAAGAGTAAAGTTGGCACTGAATCTGTCGGCCATTATATTGGCAATATCTGTTGACTTGGTATAGGAGATATTAATGTGCAGTAGCTCAGAACAAATCTGGGTATTGCTGTGGAGATTCTTTACATAACTATAGAAGGCCTTGTTGTTGTCTTTACTATCTGCTGCAGTTCTATTTTCATATCTAGCTTTAGAGGATTCGATGAAGGATCCCATCTTTTTGTTGAGGCTGAAAAAGGAGTTTTTCCAGTCTTGTGACTTTACCTTATTCCGCATGAGTTTCTTCTTTCTGTTGTAAAGTTTGTTTATGGCAGGGGACCACGACATTGGCTTCCTTTTTTGGGAAGGGAGTGTCTTAGTTCTATTGGGTATAGTGAGAAATATGCAAGTTAGCATCAGTAAATGCTTTGTATTCCTCTCTTTTGTTTTGTGTTTTGAGTTAAAGGATTTAGCCACCTCTGTCCTAATGTACTATAGTGTGTGTGTGTGTGTGTGTGTGTGTGTGTGTGTGTGTGTGTGTGTGTGTGCGCGTGTGTGTGTATATATATATATATATACATATATGTATGTAAATATATATATATATATATATATATATATATATATATATATATATGTGTGTGTGTGTGTGTGTGTGTGTATGTGTGTATATGTATATTTATGCAAATATATAAGTGTGTGTGTACGTATATGTATGTAAATATATATCTGTGTGTGTATGTATGTATATAAATATATGGGTCTACCTGAAAACACCAATACGCAAAAACACCGACAACGAGATAACCGACACCACAAAACTGAAAGTTCAAAAACACAAAACTTCACATGCCCGACAAACCACAATCCCGACAATCCCAACAATCAACAAAACAAAACAAATACCTTTTCCGTAAACCACACACACAACACAAGCACACCAAAAACCTTACAAACCTACACTAAACCTTACATACACAACAGCACTAACCTTAACCCAAACCCTAACCCTAAGGTCCGTCACTATCGCACACTCACCTAACCCGCACCCTAACCCTAACTCACTTAACCTGCCCCATACCCTAAAGTCTGTCATTATCGCACACTTACCTTACCCGCACCCGAACCCTAACTCACTTAACCCGCCCCTAACTTTAAAGTCTGTCAGTATCACACACTTACCTTACCCGCACCCTGACCCTAACGTCCATCACTATCACACACTTACCTTAACGTGTTCTCATCGTCGGGATTTTCAATCGTTGGTCATCTCCATTGTCAATCTTCCGGTGTCGGTTATCTCATTGTTGGCGTTGTCAGCGTTCGGTGTTTTCAGGTAGACCTGTATATATATATATATATATATATATATATATATATATATATATATACATAGGGTGTATATTGGATGAGCGACCTTTCCGATGTTTGAATCATAGATGGTCGTAGGTGAAAGTCAATGGATTTCATGCTCAGCATGGGAAATTTTCCCTTTCTGCACTGAAGTGAGTTCTTGGAGTTGGTATATTTAAGTAGGGGGGTGTGGGCGTTGCAGGGGGGTTAATTTTATTTTTTTTTTAATAATTTTATTATATAGTCGATGTTTCAAACTTCGCTCATATGAGTTTGCTCATGTGAGGTTCAAAGTTTTGAAACTTTGACTATATAATATAGACCCTATATATATATATATATATATATATATATATATATATATATATATATATATATATTATTTATTTTATTTTATTTTACATTTGTTGACCTGGCTATTCTGGCTGGATACATGTCCATTTTCAGCAGAGGCCCGAGGAGAAAAGCTCCACTATATACTAGAAGGTAACATAAAAATAGTACAACGGGATGCAAAATTATAAGCATGACAAGAAAGTTAGTCCAATGTAGCATAGTAATGGTACTAAAGCAATTTGACAATAACTATAATTAGCAAAACTTAAACGAAACTATAATTAGCAAACTTAACAAAGCTATAGCTATAACATAGAGTGATGATTTATATTTGCAAATTCTTTGCTGTAGTAGGAATAGTACAGTCATAAAAGAAAGAAAGTAGTAAATTACATAAGAGTCTATAAGGTATTTACAGTATTCACAGTATTCACAATTGTTATAATCGTTTTGTGCCAGGGCAATAGATTAAGAGGCAGATTTGCATAGCTGGGAGCAACCTATACATTTGTGGGGGATAACAGGTTGCAGAGGTAAAGTAGTATCCAAGTGGATAGTAGATAGTTGCAGAAGAGGGGTAGTATTAGTGACAGGGACAAGCATAGAGGTAAATGGAGAGAAATGAGAAGAGGGTTGGATGCTCGGGTCAGTCAGGGTTTGAGCAGGGGCATAGCCAGTGAGACTTAAAATAGTTCCTCAGTTGTTTCTTGAAAAGTTGAGAAGAGCCTAGAGAGGTCAGTTCTATGGGAAGTTTATTCCAATATGAGCCAATAGCGTTTGTAAACAAGGAGCTTTGTTGTGTGTTTTGCGAGTGGCAACTAGTATTTTGTTGGCTGAACGAAGGGAAGTAAGATTCCTGTAAGGGACAACAAGGTTATTTAGTAGTATGGGTGTATTAGAACGGTAGTGGAGGATTTTATAGGTGATAACTAATTGATGTAGGAGAATAAGATTTTGGAGTTCGAGCCAGTCAAGCTTTTTGAGGTTAACACAATGATGGGTGTGAAATGGGGAACCTGTGGCAAACCTGGCAATGCTATGATAGGCCATGGCAAGTTTCTGAAGGTTAGATTTTGAAAGGTTTATAAAGGATGGGGAGGCATACAATAGTGTGGAGATAAGATGAGTTTGGGCTAGAGACACCCTTGTAGATGCTGTTAGAAAGGGCTTAAGTCTATAAAGAGCACCAATCTTTTTATTAACAGCTTTGATGGTTAGGTCAATGTGGTAATCAAAGTTTAGTTGATTATCTATTGTGACGCCTAGTAGTTTAGTGGAACAGTCAGGTGTAATGATAGTGCCATTGTCAGACACAATAGAAAAGGAGAGAGGGGTGGATTTAAGGGTATGAGAGAAAAGTAATAGTTTGGTTTTTTTGGGATTAAGGAGGAGACAGATATCTTGGAACCATTTTTCTGCTGCTGTAAAGATGTGTTGGGTAGAAGAATGAAGTTCGGCTGGAGAAGCATCAGAACAAATGAGAGTTGAATCATCTGCGTATTGAATACATGTGGAACTGGGAAGAGAGGTAGACTGGTTATTTATAAATATGGAGAAGAGAAGGGGTACTAAGATGGATCCTTGAAGGACACCGATAGTGACTGGGAGCAGAGAGGAAAGATGGCTGTCCCAGAGGACTGCTTGTTGTCTATCTTTCAAGTAGGAGTCAAACCAGTGCAATGCCAAAGGTTCGAGAGAGACATTTAAAAGTGTCTAGCAGAAGGTGATGGTTCACCATATCAAAGGCTTTAGAGAGGTCAATAAATAAAGCAGAGGAGAAGAGGTTGTTATTGCGATTTTTGTTGATAGTGTCTGAAAAGGAGAGAAGAGCAGTGGAGGTGCTATGGAAAAGTCTAAAACCATGTTGGGAGTCAGAAAGTAGGTTATTATGTAAAAGATGATGTAGAAGTTGTTGTATATATATATATATATATATATATATATATATATATATATATATATATATATATATATGTATGTATATATATGTATATGTATATATATATATATATATATATATATATATATATATATATATATATATATATCTCTATATGGATTCA
>NC_056737.1:1427443850-1427458850 GCF_019279795.1 Protopterus annectens
AGTGGTAGTCAGTGTAGTATCCCGGTATAACAAATGAAAATAAATAAAATAAAACTCAAGAATAACATAAGCATTTCCTGCTTGGCATCATAATTACTTAACTTCTACAAAAAGCTGTCTCAAATTTCTGCACAAATACCCTGAGTGAGCACTGCCCACTTTATGCTGCTTTTTTTAGAACTACATCCAAGAATTATACATTTACACGGTTCCAGAAGACTAAAGAATCTAAATATCTTTCAGAACTTAATAGCTTTGACTGATTCAGAGTATATCAGGAAATGAGCCGTTCAAGTACCCTAAGCCACTTCAGTGCACTTTCCCCTAACTATATATATATGGGTCTATTTCACATAATCAAACATCCAGTGCTTACCTATTTTGTTTATTTATTTTGCTTTGTTTACTGCACACAGCCCCTTTTCATTGGAGGCCCAGGGAGAAAACTTCCCAGATACATAAAGGTGAAGAACAATGCATTCTACTGTCACATTTTTACATTCTGTGGTAATAATGAAAAGTATATGTATACATATAATAGAAATATATACGACATTATACTTTTGTAGTTTATAGTAAGACACATTAATACAAAAAATGGCTTATGAATGCATTTAATACATATTTGGAATAGTACATTATAGGAGTATTTAAATGATTTTACAGTTTCAGTGCTGAAGCAGTTCCACATAATTTGGCTGGCAGGTGTAAAGGGTGTAAAGAAAATATGTGGGATAGACATGGAAATGGAAGTCTATGGCTAGCACAGTTTTAGTTTTATACAGCAATGAGTAAGATCATTGTCTGAAAACTATAGAGCGTAACACATCAACAAATAGCTCCAGGTAGGGGAAATGCCAACTACCCTTTATTTATTTATTTATTATTATTTTTAATCCTATGCTGGAGTGTAACAGCAGCATAGCCAGGAGTTAAAGTGAAATTGTTTTAATTTAGTTTTGAAGATGAATGGGTTTTCAGTGAGTCCAGTAAGGTGTGGGATGGAGTTCCAGGCATTGTAACATGGTTGAATAAAGACCATTCTTCAGGTATATAGTTCAACTTTTGAACCATGAAAACATATTTACCACTAGAATGGAATAGCCTGTTAGGGTGTACTTTTGTAACAAAGAGCCCAGGGCAGGACACCATTCAAGGCAATGCCCTGCACTGTCTTACCAATTGATGGCAGAGACAGAGAGAGGAATAGGTGGGAGATCTCTGGCCAGTTTCAGCGCTTAAGGAAAATGCAGTGATGGGAACATTGCATATGAATTTGCTTATTTTATTGCTGCACTGCTCAAGTGTGCTCCACTGTGTCGCCTGGAGGCTGGTGAAAACTGGTCTATATATATATATATATATATATATATATATATATATATATACATGGATATACTTCACATAAATGAACATCCAAATGCTCGACTTTCATATGGTTGAGACCATATGATCGAACATCTGAATGTTCAAAAATGCAAAAAATAAATAAAAAACAAAAAAACTAAACAGTGCTAGCAATGAGGCAAGCCCCCCACTGCACCCCCACACACCCCTTGTTATTTAAATATACCAACTCTGAGATCACACTACATTGCGGTAAAGGGAAATCTTCCCATTCCACGCTCTATGGAGATCCCCATTCAGACCATTCAAGCTTTTAAAAGTTAGATCATATGGTCTCAGCCATATGAAAGTTGAGCTGTTAAAAGTTCGACCATCTGAAGGGGACCCATATATATATATATATATATATATATATATATATATATATATATATATATATATATATATATATATATATAATATATATATATATATATATATATATATATATATATATATGTGTGTGTATATATATATATATATATATATATATATATATATATGTATATGTATATATATATATAATATATATATATATATATATATATATATATGTGTGTGTGTGTGTGTGTGTGTGTATATGTATATATATACTTATCCGAAAGTGCTGCTTCGGTGAACAGCACTTTTGGTTAAGCATGCTCAGTGATTTCTGCTTCAGTGGAAAGTGCATTCGGCGATCTGTACGGATCCCATATGTATATATGTTGTTGTTGTTGTGTCTTTCGGCTTTTCCCGGTTAGGGGTCACCAGAGCAGAACTCCGGTCCGCTAATGATTGGCAGTAGATTTTTACATGCCGAGTTGCTGGCCCTGATGCACAACCTTCAACGAAGGTATGCCCATTCACACATGTCTCCACACAGAAGATGCTCTAGCTGTGAATCGAACAGGACAACGTCTTACGATGAGGCGACAACGCTACCACAGCACCACCACCGCAGTATCCTATATAAATAAATAAATATATATATATATATATATATATATATATAGGGGGAGAGAGAGAGAGAGAGAGAGAGAGATATCAAATTGGGAAGAAGATAGGAGGAGAGAGAGAGCCCTGCTACTTTCATTGAGATAATGTTTAACTCTGTATAACATACCCAATTTTGGGTGTCTTTTTAATGGCTTGTTGAATATGAAAGTCCAGTTTCAAGTTCTTATCAGTAGTGACATTTAACAGTTCAGTGTTGAAGACTACTACAATCATTATATTGCAGGACAAAGTCATTTTGAAGTTGGGTTTGAAATCAGTATAGGACTTAAGGATTAAAAGTAGAATTTTTGTCTTCTTTGTCTTTAGGATGAGGTTCGATTTGGCCAGCCCAGTGGAGGTGAAGGAGTACTGAGTGCATTGCTAAAGCTGAGTAGGATTTTGAGCTGAGCACATGAACATAAAATCATCAGCATATTGCATTAGGTTCACATGTTTAACAGCAGTGTGCAGCATTTTAATGAACATGTTGTCCAAGAGGGGTCCAAATACTGATCCTTGGGGTACATCTACAGGTACTTGTAGAAAGGTGAAGTAATTTGATTGCTGTATAGCAGCTTGTGTTCTAACTGACAGGCAAAGTTGGAACCAGGAGCTGGTGGGATGGGACAGGCCTACTGATACCTGCTGAAACAGTAGTGTGTCATATGTGACTGTAAAAATGACTTTTGATAAATCTAATAATAATGTGGATGCAGTGTTGTTTGTGTTGCATTTTTGATTGATGGTATACATAAAGCTGACTAATCCAATGCTAATGTTGTGGTTTGGTCTGAAAATCTATTGGGTATGAGGAACAAACTTTGTCAAAATGTGTTTAAGTAGTTGAATGTGGATACATTTCTCCTGGACTTTAGACAATGATGAAAGAATAGCTTTGGGCCTGTAGCTGAAGAGTTTAGCAATGTTGACTTATTTGTGAAGAGAGATAGAGAATGTAAGATTTCTTCCAGAGAGACTGGATATTATGATTTTCTGAAAGATCTATTCATGAGAATAGAGCCAGGATAGGCTATGGCTTCAGCAACAATTTTGAGATAGCTGGCTGGTAAATTATCAATAGCTAGGGTGGTGGGTTTAAGTCTGATGAGGTATTTCTTTATGGTAGAAGTGGGGACAGAGCTGAGCAAAATGGCATTGAAATTGCTAATGGCTTGAGAAGTATTTTGTTTTCAGTTATTGTTATTTTTTATTGACTAATGAATGTGTGGTATTTCTAAAGTGGCAGTTGAATAAAGTGGCAATACAGTTTGGATCATTATCACGGCATAGGTCGGGTTGCTGAAATCTGCCAGGGGTTGACTTTTTTGATGGAGCCACAGAACTCTGCACTTTTTATGGTGAGTGCTTAGTGAGTTGAAGCAGTAGTGGGTTTATCTATCTTGAATTCCTCGGTAAGATTGTTGAGGTATGAGAATTTTTTATGGTCTTGTGGAATTTGATTTTATAGCCAGCTTTTCCAGACCTTATCCATTTTATGCATGAATATTTTGGTGTGAGAGGACAGCCAGGGGGCAGTGTTATGCTTGCTACTCTCTTCATATTGGATCCAGAATATTAGTACAGTAAGGAAACTTGTATTAAAGAGAAACATGACATCATCTAGAGAAATGTTCTAAGTAAATTCCAAATTATTGACTTTAGAGTTGATATGAATGGTTTGGGATTAAAGTGGTTAGATTATTGAAGCATGTAATGTGTTGTCTTCTGGGTACACTGGTAGTACTTCTAATTGCAAATGTTGGGAGGTGATCAATAATTATGTCTAGTAATATTCTTAAGGAAAGGCAACATCCAGTACAGAAGATATTGTTTATTATTGGAATTGTTGAAACAAATTGGGGTTAGGCTAATTTGAGTGCAGCCAAACAGATATAGGGTTTTGTAGCTGCATCAATAGTGAGTGACAGCCAAGTTATTTGGGTACCCAAGAATAACACTTTTTTTAATTTCTCCAAGACTTTTGGGTTTCTAATACCATAACGGGAATGGACCCCATTCCTAACTCAAAGTATGACTAAAGTTCATGAAATTAGCATTATTTCAATCTGGGACATCAGCCAAAAGTAATCTTCGCAACACCCGCAATGTGTCCAGTAATGATTTCTTCTGCGATTCGTATGAAGTTACGTGGATTGGTAACATATTTAACTACGATTGTAGATTCATTTTTATAAGACCCATTGTTCCTACTACTATTGGAACAGTCTGGATATCTTTCTTCCACATTGCTCTTGTTAGTGCCTGCAGGTCCTGATATTTTATGATTTTTGTCTCTCTCTGTACACAAGACACTGTAGTCACTGGGTGATTCAATGATCAATGCTACTCTTGTCTTCTTTTCTTGGACCACTTTATCTGGTTTTCTAGCATCTATCTTTTGAACTGTTGGTAATGGGGGATCCTATGTGATATAAATGTCATCATTTTCTATGATGCTTTGTGGTTCATGTTTCCAGTGTTTTTCAGCCACTTCAGTACCATAATGTTTGCACAATCCCCAGTGCAACAATCTTGCCACATTATTATGCCTTTCAGTATACAGTCCTTCTGCCATTAGTCTGTCACGACCAACAAGAAGATGGGCAACTGTTTCCAATTCAGTTTTACAAAACCTACATTTGTCTGTTTCTCCCACATGTTCAAAGGACTTTGTACACCAGAGTGTACATACCTCACTGTCTTGCACTGCCAATGTTAACCTTTGAATTCGCCTTTCCTTAACCATTCCTGGTCAACATGAGGGTCTTCCAGAAGTTTTCTATACTCGCAAATATATTTATGCTTTTTCCACATTCTTGCCTTCTCATCTGGTCCTGCACCTTATATTCTTTATTTTGTTTTTTGGCATATTCAGTTGTGCCAGATTTTTATCTGCTTCTGGTTTGATTTCCATTCCTGCTTGACGCCGATATACTTCTGCTAAATTAAGCCGAGAAATCATCTTAGATTTATTCTCCTCATGTTTCAAAAGTTTCACTACATTTGGTTCTTGTGAGGTCAGCAGATGTGTGTGGAGTCCCACAATTGCTGATCTATACATACAATCAATTTCAAGGAGGCCCATCCCTCCTTTGGAATGGGGAATATATAATCTTGGTATACACCGTTTTTTATAAATAATTTGGTGAGCATGAAGCATCCTTCTTCTTTTCTTATCTAATCTATACAACACATTTTGGGGCCAGTGAATCACTCCAAAACTGTAAGTTAGGATAGGAAGAGAAAACTGGTTTATAGCTTGGATTTTTTTCCTAGATATCAGTGCTGTTTTTAGGATTAATTTAAGTCTTCTGAAGTATTCCTTACCAAGTTTTATTTGCATTTGTTCATGTTTTATTGTTGATCCTTCATAAACATCCAGATATTTGTACACACCTTTTTGCTCAAATTCTTTTATATCACATTCTTGTCCCAAACTAATGTTTTCCTGGCATTGCAGTTTTCCTGCTTTAAAGGTTACTTTTGCACATTTATCAAGACCAAATGACATTCTTATATCACCTGAAAAGGTTTTGACAACTTGCAGTTGTGCTTTCAGTTCCTCTTCTGATGAGCTATACAGTTTTAAATCATCGACAAAGAGAAGATTGGAAGTCTTTACACTGTTTTCTAGGAGCCAAATTATAGCCATGGCCTAAGCTGTTAAGTAAACAGCTTAATGGGTTAAGGGCAAGGCAGAATAGCAGCAGTGGCAGAGTCACCCTGAAATATTCCTCTTTGAATTTTTATCCCTGGGATAATAATTTGTCCTTTATCATGGCTTAATTACAAAGTGGTTTGCCATGGTTTCATGGTCACTGTAATATAGTTGATCAGTGTAGGATGTATCTTATACATTTTTAAGCACTCTTTTATCTATGAATGTGGGATACTATCAAATGCTTTTTTGTAGTCAATCCATGCCATACTTAGATTATTCCCCTTTTTACAGTTCTCCACTATGACGTTATTTAACAACAAATGATCCTTTGTCCCATATGACTTCCTTTATTGCCCTTTAGTTCTGTTGCCATAATTCAGTTTTCTTCTAAATGACTATAAACTCTGTTAGCATCAATTCCAGTTTATAGTTTATACGTCATCGGAAGGCAAGTTATTGGTCTATCATTTTTTAGGGTAGCTTGCAGGTTCACTCTTAAGTAGAAGCATTGTTTTTTCTGTTGTTAACCAGGTTGGTGTCTGTTCGGGGTGTGCACAGAAATAGTTCTTACTCATGGCTAAATCTTCATGTAAAGATGTTAATACTTTCAGCCAAAAGTTAGGTACTGTATCTGGCCATGAGGTTTTCCAATTAGAGGCTTTTCTTAAGTTTGTTTCAGTTTTTCTGGCTGTTCCTTTACCCCATTTCATATTCTGTACCTTTAACCCACTTATTCTTTCTTTTACTTCTTCTATCCATTTAGAATTTTTGTTAAGTTCTACAGGATCCTCATAGATACTTCTCCAAAATGTATGTATTTCTTCTTTTTTTGGTGGTCTTTCAATTCCTTTTACCTTATTCCCCAGTTCTCTATAAAACTTTTTTGTGTCATCAATAAATTGCTCATTTTGTACTTTTCCTTTATATTTATCTTCTAAGTTCTTCCGCCTGTGCTGAAATTTTTAGTTTGTTATTTGCTATAGTACATGATAGATCCTGGTCTGTTCTAATAGTGTGCATTGCTTTTATCACATCTATCTTAGTATTTTTGTTGATCTGTTCTCTCTTCTATAGTCTTCTAACAGTGACATGTCTCAACTTAGTTGTTTTATAGTTTTCTCTATTCGATATTTCCATGATTGTATTCAATTTCTCCACTTCCTTTTCATTACTACCCTGTGTTTTTGTGGTAAAACTTTATCAGTTATTAATTTAGCAGCACAACAATATAGTCTGTTAATTTCTGTTATACCACATGGATCTCTGTGGATAGTCCTAATTACTGTGTTTATTTGTTTTATCAGACTTCTGACTTTTTGGGCTTTATTAACCTTCTGCAGTCTATTTTTTTAATTGCTCTTGATATGCCTGTATATCTATAACAAAGCAAGCAACCCTTCTCTTAGCTAATTTTCTTCCAAACTGAATGAGGGCATATCCCTTGTTTTCCAGTTCCTATGGGCATTCTATAGAAAATTGTATAGTTTCTTCCTGCGGCATGTTCTCTTCAGTTTCATCCTGTGCTATCCATAACTCTATCATATGGGAACTCACTGGCCTATCACTCCTCAACATTAACTGCATCAGTTTCAATAGTTTCCTGTTCCTTCCCTCACTGTCTAGCTTCAAGTAATCGTTTATACTGCTTTCCTGTGGAAGGCTCAAAATTATCTTCATATGGCACCTGACCAATTGCTTCCTGTTCTACTGGTTTCCCCTTAATTTGGATATCCATTATTCTATCCTGTTTTGGTGCTTTCTGCATTCGATTTTCTACACTGAATCCTTCCCTTTGCAGATACTCCATAACCTGAGTTTCTATTTCTTTAACTTCTCCATTACTAATCTCCTTTTCTGCTTTTCCTGTTTGTCTTCTTACGTTCTGTATTGGAAAGCTTTCCATGTCTGGATTCCTTTGCCTGTATTTCTCTTCGAATATCTTTGGTGCTGCTCTTTTTGTATTGGTTAGTTTTGTTTTCTCCTTTACATAAATATTACACCATATTAAATCTCTTTTTCTTTCTCATGTCCATATTTCTTCTTCAGATGTCTCCTGATCTTCCTGTTTCCCCCTACTTTGGGGACTCACTCCATCATGCTGTGAAGTAACCTGTGTTAGACCTTCTACACCAAATCCTTCACTTTGCAGGCACTCCATAAACTTCATCTTCTACTTTTTAACTTCTATTTTACTAATCTTCTTTTCTACGTTCTGTCATTGTGATATTACTTTTTATTGTGACATTTTCCATATCCGGATGCCTTTGCCTGTATTTCTCTTTTAATATCTTTGGGGCTGCCTTCTTTACATTGATTAATTTGGCTTTATCCTTTACATAAATATTGCACCACATCAAATCTTTCTTTCTTTCCCATGTCCATATTTCTTTTTTATACTTTTCAAATATCTCTAGGTTTTGTTGTTTATATTTTTGCATTTCCCCAGATGCTTCTTTTTCTAAACAGATCAATGTTTCTTGATCTATATACTGTTTTTCACAAATCTATTGTAATAATAAACACAAATTTTCATTTAAAGCTTCTGAATTTTTTTTTCTTAAGGGATGCTTAATGTCATTCCAAGAAAATGTATCTTCCATAGTATGTTATCTCTTGGTAGGATGTATAAGACAAGGATACATGGATTTTCCACATGTCCAGTCTGAGAAGAGAAATAAGAATTTTAACATTCCTGAAAGTCAGTGGATTGCCAGTCTATCATGAGAGTTCCATAGCATTGGAGAACATCATAGCAATGCCTCCTCCCTTATTTTCTATTAGATCATGTCTATAAATGCTGTAGCTGGGGGGGGGGGGGATCAGCATCAGTAATAATGTTTTCCCATTACAAAAGAAGAATGAGGGGTAGAAGTTGCTCACTGACTCATTCAAACTAAGGATACATTTACTCAAAGAAACAAAGCATCTAATACATGTATAAAGAAAAGAAAAACTAAACTCTTTAGTGACTGCCATACATTACTATGCATATGAAACAATTCAAATTATAAATTATCTCTGTACAAAGCAAGAAGTTATGGTTGGGCAGCCCAATAGCTTTTGGCAGATTATCAGATAAGTTGTATATTTTGACAAAACCACCTCAGACCATTCTATGCCACTTACAGACATTTACCTACTAGAAGAATTTAAAAAAGTTTACAGCACATCCAATTATACATACAGATCAAAACCTAATGAGCCCTTTACAGATCCAAACCTAAAAAGCTCCCTTATGGGTATTTCCTTCTAATGACATCACCCCCAGTGAAAACCCTTTACATCCTACGCTTTATTTCTAGGCAGTGAGAAACTGGTGAGGAATCACTTGGAATGTCTTGGGGGAGGGGTTAATGTTTATCGTTTGTCAATGTACCCATCCCTTTTCCTTATGATAACTCAATAGCATAACCACATTTCCACATTTATAATTTTCCCTTACTGCAGGCATTGTCCTTCAACAATATGTATGTGTACTTATAGCACATGTACTTAACATCTCTTCCCCTCAAAACCTAAATAATTTCACATCTATTTCCATAATCTGCTCTAATACAAACAGATTCAAGAAAATCCATATCTCACAGATAATATAAATAAATATGGCTTGCTCATTGACTCTCAGTGTAGTTTTGGAGCAGGCCGTAATACCTTTACAGCAATCAATACTGTACTAGATAAGTGTTACTCAAGTATGAAAACTGGGATTTTAATAGACAACACTTTTATTGATCTAAAATGGGCATTTGAGAGATTGACTGTTAAGCATTTGACACTGCTACATTTACAGGAGCAAAGCAAATAAGGCAACCAGACATTATGAAAGGCCCATTTTAATAAGCTCCAGCTATAACTGAGTATAACCATTTGCCAATGGCATCACCTCTTGTGTGCAGTAGCAGGTTCAGTATGCACAAACATGTAGGTAGCCCCAAGTAGGGGGTTGGTGATAATAAACTACTCCTGAGCCCATTGAACTGGGTGTCATACTGTCAAAATAAGAAACTATATAAAAAAACCTCATATCATAGCACAGAGGTTGCTATGCATGAAAAAAAGGCCAAAGTGCCCAATATGTATTCCATATTGGCCCTTAGGCCAGAATTAATGTATATATGATCCTATCTTCCTATGATCCTTATAGCAATGCTTGACAGACCACTTTTTGAAACTAATTACAACAGAACAATATCCCAGATTATTCACCAAGTACACTAGGGAATGAAACCTTCTGACCCTTTTCCTCACTGACATTGCCGACAAGTATACCAGATCTTTCATATCTTTTTCCATGTTTAAATCAGACCAGAGCTTACTAACATTCTCTTTTACATTCACTAGTCTCTCTATACTAGACAATTCTGAATTCAAGGACTTTAAACATATAAACCCTTAAATTCAGTGATGAGCTATCTACATTTACCAGCAATCTCATCATGTACCATGAAGCTTCAACCATTACTTTTTCAAAAAGTTATAATCCCCACTAGAAATTAATAGTATCTACCAGTAAATTAAATGCAGATAACATGGTATTCAGTAACTTTGGTACCTCACTGAACACTTCTCTAAGCTTTGACCATTATGTTGCAAAAATAATTAGAAAATTCTTCTGTGCAGCACAATTGATTTTGAAAGGTGTCACATCTGTGTCAAAGGATTCCACTGTTTACATGTACACTAACATGGACAAATTGAGTACAATGCCACTTTTGGCATCTACAACAGAAGATAAATCATGCAGCTGGAAAGGCTGCTAAAGTTTCTGATTAAAAGATTATTGGCTAAAAATCTATGAGTTCGTATTAAAACACCGAACACTGAAAACAGCAAATGGTGTTTCATCGACACATATTCAGCAAAAGCTGAAAATGTCGAAACCACAGAACAGCAATTTCTTTCCTAGGGAAAGAAATCTCTGTTCCAACCACCCCCCCAAAAAAAACATTAAACACTTCCAAACACATACACGCATACCCTAACCCTAATTATAACCCCCCAAAAACCAGTAAACAACTAAATACACATATGCACGTAACCCAACCATACATCTAACGAAAAAAAAAAAACAGTAAACATTTTAAAACATATGCACTTACCTTAACCCGCACCCTAACCCTAAGGTCAGTAGCTCTCGCACATTTACATAAACAGATCCAAACACATACACACTTACCTTAACCCTAATCCTACCCCCCAAAACAAAAATAAACAGCTGAAAATACATACACACGTAACTCAACCATACATCTAACTCAAAATAAAAAACAGTAAACACTTTCATACATATGCACTTACCTTAACCCGCACCCTAACCCTAAGGTCAGTAACTGTTACACAATCACGCTCGGGAGCCATACCGGACAAGGGACTGCACTACACTTCAGAACAGACAAAGCAACAAAGCGGTCAAGCGACTTCTTTCGCAGGGAAAGAATTTGCTGAACAGCTGCTTTGCTGTTTTGCCTGTTCGCCCTACATGTGTCGATGAAAACACATTTGACAAAATGCATTTTCGTCATTCTAATAGGAATCCAAATCTATCAGGTACCCAGGCAAACTATAAACCTTGTCCCTGTAGTCTGCCTCTTATAGACTCCTGTGTTGAAATCTATGACCAGCATTCTGGGTCATCAGTGGTGACAGACTAATGGATCTCTCATACCTTTAGTGAAAGAGCAGCTACAAAACACCCAAACCAAAGCTTTAGAACCCCCCTCCCAACATATAAATAAAACATATTGGAAGGATATGTTCATTACTTAGTGGTTGCCCCATCTCTATAATAAGTTACCCCTGTATGATAAACACAGTGACACCCTCATCTCATTCAAGGCTAACCATGATGACAGGCTGGGTACTTGCAAGTTTATCCTTGACCTGATGTGTTTTGCCCTTCTGAATTCAGAGGTACAACTTGAAAGATGGTATTTGGACAAGGTTCACATAGTCTGTAGACGTACTTGCATTGTAATTCCTATGATCCTATAAATGTATCCCAAACTGGAATACTTTGTGCCTTACCTATGCATAGTTTGATCTAGGACACATGCTTGACTGAGCATATGTCTGAATCCAAAAACATCGAACACACATACACGAAAGTGCTTAACATCGAAAAGCGCTTCCGTTATGCAGTGTTCAAAAATCTACGTTTCTGCAGGGGGGGGCTTTGCCCCCTTGCACCCCCTAGACCCCCCTACTTTAATATTCTCACTGCGAGATCGCACTATAGTGGGGAAAAGGGAATTTTCCCTTACCCGCACTGTAGTCTGATCTACGAAACAGGCACACATACACGGAAGTGCTTTTTGATGTTAAGCACTTTTGTGTATGTGTGATCGATGTTTAGTGATTCGGACATATGCTCAGTCGAGCGTGTGTCCAGATCCTGCATAGTTGCAACCTAATACATTTAGATGGTTAGAAAGCTGCTGAACAGATCACAAAGACTCAATGTCCAAGCCTACTACTCCCGGTGGACTATTTCTAAATCTGATGCTCCTTTTTAGTATGGTTTTCTCTGCAATATATACTATATAAGGGTGCAGGGGTCACAGATATTTTGAGGATATAATGATAGATATTGTAGTATCCCACTTCTGTGCATTTTGGCAAACCAAAGCTTAGTCTGAATGTTCACACAAGCACCACTCTTTTGGACATAGTAACTTCCTTTAGAGATCTCGGCATAATTATTGAACTTTCAAACACAGTGCCCCTCAAGCTTATAAAAGGCATTAAGTCAACGGGGTGTTATGATAAAGTCAGTTTCTTTTCATGCCCCAGTAACTTAACTGGTGTCTACAAAAGTCAAAGTGGACAATTCCTGGTGTACAGTGATTCCTGTGCCTATACTAAAGCAAAACTGAGTTTTCTTAAAGATGAGCAGACAAGATTTGTTAAATCTATGCAGCACTATAGAAATGTTCAATATTTGACTAAACTCAAACTTTTGGTACAGTATAGCATCAGCTAGAGGTACATACGTCTATGTAAATACTCGTATACTCAGTGCTGATTCCTTTCTCTGACTAACTAAATGTTGTTACATTCAGTACTGACTCCTGTCTCTGTTTATCTAAATGCTGCTCTACTCAATGTTTAATTTTATTTAATAAAAAAAAAAAAAATATATATATATATATATATATATATATATGTGTGTGTGTGTGTGTGTGTGTGTATATATATATATATATATATATATATATATATATATATATATATATATATGGATCTAGGACATATGCTCGACTGAGCATATGTCCGAATCCAAAAACATCGAACACACATACAAGAAAGTGCTTAACATCGAAAAGCGCTTCCGTGTATGTGTAGTTAAAAAAAATTCTCACTCCGGGATCACACTACAGTGGGGAAAAGGGAATTTTCCCTTACCCGCACTGTAGTCTAATCTACGAAACAGGCACACATACACAGAAGCTCTTTTCCCTTTAAGCCCTCCTCACTCTCAAGAATATAGACATCTGTGCAGTTACTGGTTATTGAGACAGAGTTTAAACCATCCCCTCAACAGTGCAAGGTTTCAGTGCCTTCCACACTTTTAGAGCAGTACCTGCACAGACAAGGGCTATAGGTGGAGGTGTCTTGATATACATAATAACAAGCATATCTAAAGAGTGGTCAAACAAGATGACATGCTGGAGTTCATCCACATGCAGATCACCATAGATAAAATCCAGTATCATACTCTAGCCAGCTATAGGTAATTCTCCATACTCCAAGAAACTCACAATGCATACATGGACATAATGGAGACACTTACCATCCAACATAACACTCTAGTCATAGGCTCATAGGAGGTTACTAGGCTAATGGTCCTGAGGCCCTTATAAGCCTAGCTAAGAGTTTATCCCCAAAATGAAACCTCAGTCAGCACCCGTCACCTCTGTCAGTGAGGGACACAGGTGGAACCCCTGGGACAAATTTGTAGTTTCCCATCCACTCATCAAGGTTGCACTTGAAGAGTGTTAGCAAGGTGCTCATTTTGGCGTGTATGGGAACTCTATTCTAGAGATGGGGCAGCCTCTTGGAAACAAGCCTGTCTCTCCAGCAGGTTTTGTTGATGTCGCATATTAGATTCAGACCTTTTGAGCGAGTAGTACATGAGGAGTTAGACTTATGGATGTGGAGCATCTCTAGTAGGGCAGGGTCTGAGACTGCCTTGCCGGTGAGACACAGATCATCCCTGAGCAACCTGTAGGATACCGAGTAGAGTGATAGTGATTTGAGCCTGTCTGCATAGGACAAGTGTTGGAGGTCATGGATTCTCTTTGTGAGATATTTCAGTGGCCTTTCCAGTTGGTGCAAATGATTGGAGAGGTACATCCCAAATGAGGTGTTATACTCAATTATTGGTCTAATGAGGGAGGAGTATAGAAAGGTAATAACCTTCTTTTTCTGGATGCAATCTCTTTACTTAGGAGATGCACCAAGTAAAAGGCTTTTCTGATTACTGACCCTACATGATGGTCGAATGTGAGGTTATCAACCTGAGTGCCCAGGAAACATCAAAAATCTGTACAACGCACATGAAAAATAGGTACAAATCACTACGCTGATTAATGTAAAATTTGCATACATAATTACATAACCCCGCCCACTCCAGTGGAATTGTGGGATACCAATTTTCAAACACAAACTGAAGAACAGATAACCAAAATATGGCACCAGAGTCCCCCTGCAGCCATTCCAATGTCCCATTACCTGGCAATTTCACCCCATTTACCATAAACACTATGTGCATTCTGCTTTACTTCTACAATGATCATTTGGATTTTATTTTTACATTTTATAGGACAATGCACAAACACTAGTAGATATCTGCTAAACAAAGCAACACTGTCTCACAATGAAAACAGATGGCATTAAAACTTCAATGCCCTTGAAACTCACATTCATTGAAACAGCATTAAAACCCACACCACATCCAAAGAAAATGCATCTGGCCA
>NC_056737.1:1427461350-1427473645 GCF_019279795.1 Protopterus annectens
GCCCTTGACAAATCCAAACTGGGTGGTGTCAAGTGCTTGGAGATTCCTATGTCCTTGTTTATGAGGTCCACAATAATACACTCCATGGCTTTACAGATTAGACTTGTCAAGCTAATGGGGTGATAGTTTACAGGGTCAGTAGTAGCACCACCTTTGTGCAAGTGGTTGACAGCGGCAGTTCTCCACTCTGCTGGAATGAAGCTTGTACTTAGGCTGTGGTTGAATAGGGTGCTCAATGACAAAGCCAGTTCTTGCTGGAGATGGTGCAGAATACATCCTGGGATACTAGCAGGTCCCATGGAAGCTGTGTTCTTTGCCTTGGATAGGGCCTGTAACATTTGATCTATGGAGATGTGAGGTGTGGAACAAGTACTGGAGATGTCGAAAGGGCCTGGTGGGAACAGGGGGGTGAATTTTGTGCTGCACCTATTCGCTAGCAGGTTGGATAAGTCAACAGGATCAGTGTAAGTGATACTGTTGAGTACTAATTCAGAACATGCTTGGGCTTTGCCATGGAGGATCCTGACGTAACTGAAGAAGACTTTATTGTTTCCCTTTGTTATGGAGGCTAGTTCTGATTCATAATTGGCCTTGCAGGTTTTCACTAGTGATCTAATTTGCTTGTTGAGGCTAAAAAGTGAGTTTTTCCAATTTAGAATTTGTTTGTTTTTACCCTTGGACAACAGTATCTTCCTTTTGTTGTAAAGCCTGTTGCTAGAGGATGTCCACCAAACAGGTTTGTGTTTCCTTGAGAAGCAGGTTTTAGTTCTATTGGGTATGGCTGAGTCCATGCATTTGTACATGTGCTTGTTTACTGTATTGGTGTACTGTTCAGCAAAGTTATCTGTATCCTCTGAGGGGGGCGGTGGTGTGAAGCTACAGATGGCCTCCCTTAGGTGGTTGTAGTCCCTTTTGAGAAGTGTTGTAGCTTGATTATGGTGAGGGGGTTGAGTGGGATAGAAACTTCGAATGAGACAGTCCGATGATCTGATCTCACCAGGGAAGAACATACTATGGGATTGGTGCAGTGGTCAGCCATGTTGGTACGAACCAAGTCCAGAGTATTAAGTCCCCTTGTGAGGGATAAGATGAGCTGGTCTAGTGCATTAGAACTGATGAAGTCAAGGAATCATTGAGGGAGTGCATTAGTGCAAGAATAGATCACCCAATCTATGGTAGTGGTGTAGCTGAAGTCACCAAGGATCAGGGTGTTAGGGTGCACCTTGATGGAGTCAAGTAGATCCAAGTAAGAGGAGTAGGTGTCCTGAGTCATGGAAGGGGGTCTATATCTAGATATAACTAGGATGGGTGTCTTGCTAACTGTCAGTTGTACCTGGAGTAGTTCCAGTGTGTCATGCTGGCAAACCAGTCTGGAGGTGTGACTGCACTTAATGAAGATAGATACTCCACCACTCTTAGTCTTTCCGATCTCATTTTGGGGTCAGAATGTGTGGTATGAGGTATAGCCTGGCAAGGTAGGAGTGCTGTCTGCAACCCTGAACCAAGTTGCCATGACCACACAGGCATCAGCATCTATCAGTGCAAGCAGGGCCCCCAGTGAGTCCATTTTCTGGTTAATGCTTCTAGCATTAAGCAGCATGACATTCAATTTGCTTTTTGACAGATCTTTTATGTTGGAAGGTTTGCCTTTGAGATACTGCCTAAAAAAGGCACAGTGGAGGAGGTGAGAGCCTTGGTCAGGATCTAGAAACCCACTGCTGACAGGCGAAGGCCATCTCTGCAAAGCATTGAGGCCTGTCGACCATGTCATCCCAGGCAGACAGATACTGGAACCCCTTGGAATGACACCAGAAACTAAGCCAATTGTTGAAGTCAATTATTATTTGTTGGTATTGTGGTATCATTCTTGGTGAAGGTAGGATGCTGCTTAGGGCTAGGGTCATACCTGCCTGGGACACATACTCTGAGAGTTCAGTCATGTCTCTCTTCATATAGTTCAGTGAGGTACAGCTCTTTAACATGTACAATGACAGAGTCGTACTTGTATTTGTTGTGGAGAGACTTAAGTGCATGGGTGATGTGGCAGATTCTGGCACCAGACAGACAAATGACTGTGACATTCTCCTTGTTGAACCTGGTGAGGGGGACATTGGTGTGTCTCACAACTGAGTCACCAATGACAAGGGTGTTTGATTTATTGTTATGTCTTATGGGCTGTAATGGTTTATTGTTTTGCCTTATGGGCTATGTTTGTGAGACACTGGTGTGTTGTCTGCTGTGTGTAATGTGTTTGGTGTGTGGAATGTTTGTGAGTGTGTTTTGGAGGTCTCTGCTGTTTAGGTAAATTTTCATTCAGGACCTCTGCATAGGTGTGTGTGTTGTGCTTTGCGATGGGAGACTAATTACTCTTCTATAGAATGGGAAGCCTACACAGCCTCAAATCTACAGGCACATATATTCCTGGACTTTGTAAATACTAACACCCTTGACCAAATACAGAATATGCCCACTAGAACTCCAACATACTGGACCTTGTACTCACAAATATGGAAGAATGCTGTCCTTCCCCTATGTCTCATACTCCTGGTAGGGTTTGACCATAAAGCTCTCTCCCTTGAAATCAAAATCATCACCATAACCACAGTGAAACCAGCATAAGTTAGGTACTATTCCAAGGCAAAATACCTTTTATTAAGTGATGGTTTGCCAAAATTCAGGGCCCCTCTAAACCATGAGAACACAGCAACCTACACTGAATTGCATTCACAAATTCTGTTCAACCATGTCAATGGATGCATACAAACCACTATACCTACCAGAAGTAAGCCCAGAACTAGCCCCAGAAAAAAAAAATGTATTGGTGACATCCAAAATTAAACAGGATATACAATAAAAGGGGAAAAATATGGCAAAAAACAGGAACGGTAATTCCCATGAAGATAAAAATTGTCTCCTCCAATTAAATAGGCAATATGGAGGGTTAATTTGACCAAACAAAGCCAGCTTAAAGGTTAAGACAGCCACCCAGGTGAAAGACAACCATAAGGTGTTCTTCAGCTATGTTAGAAACCTCAACAACGTTAAACAGCTGTGTGCTGAGCTAGTGGCAAATGGGTCTATATTATAAATAATATTATTTAATATAATAATATAATAATAATAATATAATTATTTAATATAACTATCACTATTTAACTATAGTCATAAAATTGGGTTTTTGCCATGAGAATGGAGCTGTGATGGTCATCCCTCTTCATAAGAGAGGACCTTGAACAGATCCTGGAAACATGACCAATTTGTCTGACTAGTTTTATTTGCAAAGCCATGGAAAGAATTATCATGTAAATTATAACAAGGACATAAGAAATCTCCAGACACTGGATCCAAACCAGTTTGGCTTTGTCAAAGGAAGGTCATTGGGGGAATTCTTTGGAAAGGTTATTAAGGCAATGGATAAGAGGAAATTAGTGCATACTGCTTACCTCTATCTGGCTAAAGTTTTGATAAAATATCCCACTTGGGTATTGTTAGCAAACTTAATGGAACTAGGCATAAACCCCCTTTATAACATCTTGGATAAGTAGCTGGCTCATAGATAGGACTCAAGAAATTAGGAATGGTGAGTTCACCTCTACAAGGAGACCGTTCATCACTGGAGTCCCTCAGGGCTCTGTGCAATGCCTGTTCCTCTTTGACATGTATTTCTCAGAGGTGAAAGCCAATGTCAAAGATCTCTGGGTGACCAAGTTCACAAATGATTGCAAACTAGGAGCACTCATTGAATCCTCCAAAGATGAGAACACCGTCCAGGAAGGTCTAACACAGATGAACGCTTGGTGCAAAAGCCATGACTTAAAGTCAATTCCAAGAAATGCATTACAGTACCTTTTGCTGACATCAGCCATTTAGGGTAACTATCTGCCGTGGTGGTGCAGCGGTGGCTTTGTAGCAAGAGGTTTTCCCGTTTGATTCTCGGCTTGAGTTGGGAGTGCCTTCTGTGTGGAGTCTGCATGTCCTCCCCGCGGTCAAGTGGGCATTCGAAAGACATGCGTTGAATGGGCATGCCTTCGTTGAAGATTGGGTGTCGGGCTGGCAACTCGACACCATAAAAACCATCTGCCAATCATTAGCAGACCGGAGTTCCACTGTGGCGACCTCTAACTGGGAAAAGCCGAAAGACAAACAACATCATCAATAAACACCCAGAAAAGTTGATTAACCAGTCAAGGGTCGGGGAACTCATATACAGTAGATAGTTACCTAGCCTTCAACCAACATGTGTCCAAGGTAGTAAGAAAATATATCTATGCTGCTCAACTTATAAGTAAGGGGATGGCATCCAGGGGTAGAGAGGTTATTGTACCTTGTACTCAGCCCTTATCAGGCCTGCTATAGTGTATAATGCTCCCTTTGGTATGTCCCTGACCAGACACATGCAGTGACTGGAACATCCACAATGGTTCTCATAAAAAAACTCTCCCAGCTGGGGATCAGCGCATACATTACTAGATGTGTAGCAAACTGGCTCACCAACAGAATTCACACTGTCAGAGTTGGGGAGTCCACACACAGCAGTAGACCAGTTACCAGTGAGGTACCACAGGGATCTGTGCTGGGCCCTCTACTGTCCGGAAACCATTTCTCTGAAATCCAGGTGAAGGTAGATGCCATCTGCAAACTTGGTAAGACACAGGCATGTAAACTGGATGCAATCATAGAGTCCCCCAATAATATTAACATATTAAAGAAAGGGCTGACACAGACAAATAATTGGTGCCAAACTCATGGACTAAAACTTAATACAAAAATGTTTCATTATCCCCTTTGCAAAAAGAAGTAGCCACTGATAATTATGATATAGATATCACCCCCTCTAAGCTCTAACTCAGTGGTGTGACACTTGGGACATGGGTTGATAGCAATCTAAGTTTCAATTGTTCATAATTCTAGAAAAGCATTGTACATTGCTCATCTCATAAATAAGGGGATTCCATCCAAGACTAGGGAGATTATAGCTCTGCTGTACTCGACCCTTATCAGACCACTAATTGAGTACAATGCTCTCTTCTGTATCTACCTCACCAGACAGCTGCAGCAATTGGGGAAACCACAGAGGTTTCTAACCAAGATAATTCAGGGCCTCCAAAACATGACATACATGAGAATGAAAGCCATGTCACCATATTCTGTATCATACAGTCTGCTGAGAGATGATCTGTGCCTGGCCTACAGAGCCGTCTCGGACCCTGCCCTAATGGAAATGCTGCACATCTGCAAATCAAATGAGACAAGAATAACTCACTCCAGGGATCTCAATCTAGCCTGTGACATTAACAGCAAGTGCTGGAGAGACAGATATCTCCCAGAGATTACCGCTCTTCTGGAATAAGCTCCTACTCCATGTGAAGCAAAGCTCCTCAATGACCGAATTCAAGTACAGCCTTGACAACTGGATGGGTGAATATAAATTCACCCTGGGGATGGCATCTATGTCCCTCAGTGTCAGGGGCAGTCAGTGCTGATTCCAAAATCGCTCTGCTAACAATGATCATCTAACTGTGGTCAGTAAGGGTACTTGTGTTAATACACGGCTAGGCTTGTAAAGTCCCTAGGGCCATTAGCTTAGTAACATTCTATGAACCTGTGAACTTATAAAGAATTCAAGAAGTTATTACAATGTCATATATTGATTGCCTCAAAGCCATGTGTCTTTGCTTGGTATAATACAGACTTCTGAGAGTGATCTTTGCCTGGAGTACAGGGCATCCCTGAATCCTGTTTTGATGAAACTTTTGCACATCTGCAGAACAAATAGTATCAGTACAACTAGATCAGAAGACCTAAATTTTGTGTACGACATGAATAGGATATGTTGGAGTGACATATATGTTTCTCAGAGAATTCCCATTCTCTCAAAGATGCACCCCATCAATGTGAAGCAGAATTCCTCCATAACCCTATTTAAGCGAACCTTGCATCAATGGTTGGGTGATTGGAAAGGCATCCCTGGTCTAGCACTTACATCTCTGATAGACAAAGGCAGTCAGTAAATCACCTGCTATTTAAACCTAATTTGTGGGTTACAGCTGTGTTGCATGACTAGGCTTATGAGGGCCCTAGTGGTCATTAGCCTAGTATGTACCTTTCAACCCATGAAACAATCACTATCTGATTTAAAAAGGGAAGATTATTCATATGTTGACTTGCAAGAAGTGGCCATACCTGTGAGGATAAGATCAGAGGTACTGGGGGGAGGTTCATTGTATATAGTTAACTAACTGTACAAGAGTATTAGCATTTATAAAAGTCAAGGAAGTGCTGGGCATGCTAGACACTTTATGGACGAATAGCTGAAGTCCCCCAGAAGAAAGGTGTTCGGTTTAAAGGGGATTTCAAGTAAGATGTTACAGCAGTTATCCTGCTTAGAAGTAGACATAAAAGGTGTTAAACAGCTAGCCTTGAAGTAGCAGTTAATCTTTTATAAGGTGATTTGGAGAAACCTGCTAAATTAACATCACTCTGTTGATCATCTAAATATGCTACACTCAGTGCTGAACCCTCTCTCTGATTATCTAAATGCTGCTACACTCAGTGCTGAAACAAATACCTGATTATCTAAAAACTGCTGTACTCACTGCAGAAACATCTCTCTGATTATCTAAATACTGTTACATTCAGTGCTGAAACCACTACATGATTATATAAAAACTGCTGTACTCACTGCAGAAACATCTCTCTGATTATCTAAACACTGTTACATTCAGTGCTGAAACCACTACCTGATTATATAAAAACTGCTGTACTCACTGCAGAAACATCTCTCTGATTATCTAAATGCTGTTACATTCAGTGCTGAAACCACAACCTGATTATCTAAAAACTGCTGTACTCACTGGAGTAACATCTCTCTGATTATCTAAACACTGTTACACTCAGTGCTGAAACCACTACCTGATTATCTAAAAAACTGCTGTACTCACTGCAGAAACATCTCTCTGATTATCGAAACACTGTTACATTCAGTGCTGAAACCAATACCTGATTATCTAAAAACTGCTCTACTCAGTGCAGAAACATCTCTATGATTATCTAAACACTGTTACATTCAGTGCTGAAACCACTACCTGATTATATAAAAACTGCTGTACTCACTGCAGAAACATCTCTCTGATTATCTAAACACTGTTACATTCAGTGCTGAAACCACGACCTGATTATCTAAAAACTGCTGTACTCACTGCAGAAACATCTCTCTGATTATCTAAACACTGTTACATTCAGTGCTGAAACCACTACCTGATTATCTAAAAACTGCTGTACTCAGTACAGAAACATCTCTCTGATTATCTAAATACTGTTACATTCAGTGCTGAAACCACTACCTGATTATATAACAACTGTTGTATTCACTGCAGAAACATCTCTCTGATTATCTAAACACTGTTACATTCAGTGCTGAAACCACGACCTGATTATCTAAAAACTGCTGTACTCACTGCAGAAACATCCCTCTGATTATCTAAACACTGTTACATTCAGTGCTGAAACCACTACCTGATTATCTAAAAACTGCTGTACTCACTGCAGAAACATCTCTCTGATTATAAAAACACTGTTACATTCAGTGCTGAAACCACTACCTGATTATTTAACAACTGTTGTATTCACTGCAGAAACATCTCTCTGATTATCTAAACACTGTTACATTCAGTGCTGAAACCACTACCTGATTATCTAAAAACTGCTGTACTCACTGCAGAAACATCTCTCTGGTTATCTAAACACTGTTACATTCAGTGCTGAAACCACCACCTGATTATGTAACAACTGCTGTACTCACTGCAGAAACATCTCTCTGATTATCTAAACATTGTTACATTCAGTGCTGAAACCACTACCTGATTATCTAAAAACTGTTGTACTCACTGCAGAAACATCTATCTGATTATCTAAATACTGTTACATTCAGTGCTGAAACCACTACCTGATTATCTAAAAACTGCTGTACTCACTGCAGAAACATCTCTCTAATTATCTAAACACTGTTACATTCAGTGCTGAAACCACCACCTGATTATCTAAAAACTGCTGTACTCACTGCAGAAACATCTCTCTGATTATCTAAACACTGTTACATTCAGTGCTGAAACCACTACCTGATTATATAAAACCTGCTGTACTAAGTACAGAAACATCTCTCTGATTATCTAAACACTGTTACATTCAGTGCTGAAACCACTACCTGATTATCTAAAAACTGCTGTACTCACTGCAGAAACATCTCTCTGATTATCTAAACACTGTTACATTCAGTGCTGAAACCACTACCTGATTATTTAAAAACTGCTGTACTCACTGCAGAAACATCTCTCTGATTATCTAAACACTGTTACATTCAGTGCTGAAACCACTACCTGATTATCTAAAAACTGCTGTACTCACTGCAGAAACATCTCTCTGATTATCTAAACACTGTTACATTCAGTGCTGAAACCACTACCTGATTATCTAAAAACTGCTGTACTCACTGCAGAAACATCTCTCTCATTATCTAAACACTGTTACATTCAGTGCTGAAACCACTACCTAATTATCTAAAAACTGCTGTACTCACTGCAGAAACATCTCTCTGATTATCTAAACACTGTTACATTCAGTGCTGAAACCACTACCTGATTATCTAAAAAACTGCTGTACTCAGCACAGAAACATCTTTGATTATATAAACACTGTTACATTCAGTGCTGAAACCACTACCTGATTATCTAAAAACTGCTGTATTCACTGCAGAAACATCTCTCTGATTATATAAACACTGTTACATTCAGTGCTGAAACCACTACCTGATTATCTAAAAACTGCTGTACTCACTGCAGAAACATCTCTCTGATTATATAAACACTGTTACATTCAGTGCTGAAACCACTACCTGATTATCTAAAAACTGCTGTACTCACTGCAGAAACATCTCTCTCATTATCTAAACACTGTTACATTCAGTGCTGAAACCAATACCTGATTATCTAAAAACTGCTGTACTCAGTACAGAAACATCTCTCTGATTATCTAAACACTGTTACATTCAGTGCTGAAACCACTACCTGGTTATCTAAAAACTGCTGTACTCAGTACAGAAACATCTCTCTGATTATCTAAACACTGTTACATTCAGCGTTGAAACCACTACCTGATTATCTAAAAACTGCTGTACTCACTGCAGAAACATCTCTTTGATTATCTAAACACTGTTACATTCAGTGCTGAAACCACTACCTGATCATCTAAAAACTGCTGTACTCACTGCAGAAACATCTCTCTGATTATCTAAACACTGTTACATTCAGTGCTGAAACCACTACCTGATTATCTAAAAACTGCTGTACTGACTGCAGAAACATCTCTCTGATTATCTAAACACTGTTACATTCAGTGCTGAAACCACTACCTGATCATCTAAAAACTGCTGTACTCACTGCAGAAACTTCTCTCTGATTATCTAAACACTGTTACATTCAGTGCTGAAACCACTACCTGATTATCTAAAAACTGCTGTACTCACTGCAGAAACATCTCTCTGATTATCTAAACACTGTTACATTCAGTGCTGAAACCACTACCTGATTAATTAAAAACTGCTGTACTCACTGCAGAAACATCTTTCTGATTATCTAAACACTGTTACACTCAGTGCTGAAACCACGACCTGATTATCTAAAAACTGCTGTACTCACTGCAGAAACATCTCTCTGATTATCTAAACACTGTTACATTCAGTGCTGAAACCACTACCTGGTTATCTAAAAACTGCTGTATTCACTGCAGAAACATCTCTCTGATTGTCTAAAAACTGTTACATTCAGTGCTGAAACCACTACCTGATTATATAACAACTGTTGTACTCACTGCAGAAACATCTCTCTGATTATCTAAACACTGTTACATTCAGTGCTGAAACCACTACCTGATTATCTAAAAACTGCTGTACTCAGTACAGAAACATCTCTCTGATTATATAAACACTGTTACATTCAGTGCTGAAACCACGACCTGATTATCTAAAAACTGCTGTACTCAGTACAGAAACATCTCTCTGATTATCTAAACACTGTTACATTCAGTGCTGAAACCACTACCTGATTATCTAAAAACTGCTGTACTCAGTACAGAAACATCTCTCTGATTATATAAACACTGTTACATTCAGTGCTGAAACCACGACCTGATTATCTAAAAACTGCTGTACTCAGTACAGAAACATCTCTCTGATTATATAAACACTGTTACACTCAGTGCTGAAACCACTACCTGATTATCTAAAAACTGCTGTACTCACTGCAGAAACATCTCTCTGATTATCTAAACACTGTTACATTCAGTGCTGAAACCACAACCTGGTTATCTAAAAACTGCTGTATTCACTGCAGAAACATCTCTCTGATTATCTAAACACTGTTACATTCAGTGCTGAAACCACTACCTGGTTATCTAAAAACTGCTGTACTCACTGCAGAAACATCTCTCTGATTATCTAAACACTGTTACATTCAGTGCTGAAACCACTACCTGATTATCTAAAAACTGCTGTACTCACTGCAGAAACATCTCTCTGATTATATAAACACTGTTACATTCAGTGCTGAAACCACTACCTGATTATCTAAAAACTGTTGCACTCACTGCAGAAACATCTCTCTGATTATCTAAACACTGTTACATTAAGTGCTGAAACCACTACCAGATTATCTAAAAACTGCTGTACTCACTGCAGAAACATCTCTCTCATTATCTAAACACTGTTACATTCAGTGCTGAAACCACTACCTGATTATCTAAAAACTGCTGTACTCACTGCAGAAACATCTCTCTGATTATCTAAACACTGTTACATTCAGTGCTGAAACCACTACCTGATTATTTAAAAACTGCTGTACTCACTGCAGAAACATCTCTCTGATTATCTAAACACTGTTACATTCAGTGCTGAAACCACTACCTGATTATCTAAAAACTGCTGTACTCACTGCAGAAACATCTCTCTGATTATCTAAACACTGTTACATTCAGTGCTGAAACCACTACCTGATTATCTAAAAACTGCTGTACTCACTGCAGAAACATCTCTCTGATTATCTAAACACTGTTACATTCAGTGCTGAAACCACTACCTGATTACCTAAAACTGCTGTACTCTGCACAGAAACATCTCTCTGATTATCTAAACACTGTTACATTCAGTGCTGAAACCACTACCTAATTATCTAAAACTGCTGTACTCACTGCAGAAACATCTCTCTGATTATCTAAACACTTTTACATTCAGTGCTGAAACCACTACCTGATTATCTAAAAACTGCTGTACTCACTGCAGAAACATCTCTCTGATTATCTAAACACTGTTACATTCAGTGCTGAAACCACCACCTGATTATCTAAAGACTGCTGTACTCACTGCAGAAACATCTCTCTGATTATCTAAACACTGTTACATTCAGTGCTGAAACCACTACCTGATTATCTAAAAACTGCTGTACTCACTACAGAAACATCTCTGATTATATAAACACTGTTACATTCAGTGCTGAAACCACTACCTGATTATCTAAAACTGCTGTACTCAGTACAGAAACATCTCTCTGATTATCTAAACACTGTTACATTCAGTGCTGAAACCACTACCTGATTATCTAAAACTGCTGTACTCACTGCAGAAACATCTCTCTGATTATCTAAACACTGTTACATTCAGTGCTGAAACCACTACCTGATTATCTAAAAACTGCTGTACTCACTGCAGAAACATCTCTCTGATTATCTAAACACTGTTACATTCAGTGCTGAAACCACTACCTGATTATCTAAAAACTGCTGTACTCACTGCAGAAACATCTCTCTGATTATCTAAACACTGTTACATTCAGTGCGGAAACCACTACCTGATTATCTAAAAACTGCTGTACTCACTGCAGAAACATCTCTCTGATTATATAAACACTGTTACATTCAGTGCTGAAACCACTACCTGATTATCTAAAAACTGCTGTACTCAGTACAGAAACATCTCTCTGATTATCTAAACACTGTTACATTCAGTGCTGAAACCACTACCTGATTATCTAAAAACTGCTGTACTCAGTACAGAAACATCTCTCTGATTATCTAAACACTGTTACATTCAGTGCTGAAACCACTACCTGATTATCTAAAAACTGCTGTACTCACTGCAGAAACATCTCTCTGATTATATAAACACTGTTACATTCAGTGCTGAAACCACTACCTGATTATATAAAAAACTGCTGTACTCAGTGCAGAAACATCTCTCTGATTATCTAAA
>NC_056737.1:1427816645-1427834145 GCF_019279795.1 Protopterus annectens
TTGTAAGGTATATCAATGGCCTTTCCAGTTGGTACAAATGTTTGGAGAGATACATACCAAATGGGGTGTTATACTCAGTTATTGGTCTAAGGAGGGAGGAGTATAGAGAGGTAATAACCTCCTTTTTCTGGATGCAATCACTTTACTTATGAGATAAACTAAGTAAAAGGCTTTTCTAACCACTACCACTACATGATGGTCGAATGTGATGTTGTTATCAACCCGAGTGCCAAGGTCTCTCACCACAGGTTGTGTGCTTAGGGGGTTGCCCCTGATGTGATAATCAGTAGGGGTCATGTTTTTGCCAAATGGTATGATGATACATTCTTTTTCACTTAGTATGAGGCCATGACTTTGGCTCCAGTCATTAGTTGCTGTGAGACCCTCTTACAGTATGTTAGCATCATCTGGGGAGTCAATGACAGCACCCAACTTACAGTCGTCCACAAACTTAGTCAGCCACAGGCCTTTTGTCTTTGTTCTGACCTCTGAGAAATAGACACCAAACAGTAGGAGTCCAAGGACAGATCCCTGTGGAACTCCACTAGTGACAGGTCTGCTATCAGAGATGAGCTGCCTATTTTGACTCTGAGGGTCCTGTCAGTGAGCCAGTTGGCAATCAACCTGATGAGATAGGGATTTACACCAAGTTGTGTTAGCTCTTCGATGATGCTCGAGTGGGGGCTTATGCCAAAGGCCTTGGCCAAGTCAAGGTAAGCTGTGTGTACTGACAGTCTCAAAGAAGTCAACCAGGTTCAACAGGCAAGATCAGCCCTTGACGAATCCGAACTAGGTGATGTCAAGTGCTTGGAGATTGCCTATGTCCTTGTTTATGAGGTCCACAATAATACACTCCATGGCTTTACAGATCAGACTTGTCAAGCTAATGGGGGCAATAGTTTCCAGGGTCAGTAGTGGCACCACCTTTGTGCAATAGGTTGGCAATGGCAGTTCTCCACTCTGCTGGAATGAAGCCTGTACTTAGGCTGTGGTTGAATAGGGTGCTCAATGGCAAAGCCATTTCTTGCTGGAGATGGTGCAGAATACATCCTGGGATACTATCAGGTCCCAGGGAAGCTGTGTTCTTTGCCTTGGATAGGGCTGGTAACATTGGATCTATGATGATGTGAGGTGTGGAACAAGTATTGGGGATGTTGAAAGGGCCTTTGGGGGGACAAGGGGGTGAATTTTGTGCTGAACCTATTCGCTAGCAGGTTGGCTAAGTCAACAGGATTGGTGTATGTGATACTGTTAAGTAATAATTCGGAAAACACCTGGGCTTTGCCATGCAGGATCCTGACATAACTGAAGAAGATCTGATCTGGTCTGATGAACTTGAGTGTACGGAGACTCGATGAAAGTGCTAACCAGAAGTACTAAAGTTTTTAAAGAAAATACCGGTGCCTGCCTGTTTTGTTTTTTTCAGTAGTTTATTTGTGGTTTGATTTTTACATTTGTAACTGAAGAAGATTTTATTGTTTTCCTTTGTTATGGAGGTTAGTTTTGATTCATAATTGGCCTTGGAGGTTTTCACTAGTGATCTAATTTGCTTTCTTAGGCTAAGGAGTGAGTTTTTCCATTTTGGAATTTGTTCATTTTTACTCTTGGACAACAGTTTCTTCCTTTGGTTGTAAAGCCTGTTGATAGACGACATCCACCAAACAGGTTTGTGTTTCCTTGAGAAGCAGGTTTTAGTTCTATTGGGTATGGCTGAGTCCATGCAATTGTACAGGTGCTTGCTTACTGCATTGGTGTACTCTGCAGAATAGTTGTCCACATCCTCTGTGGGTGGTGGTGGTGTGAAGCTACTGATGGCCTCCCTTAGGTGGTTGTAGTCAGCTATTGACAAGTTTTTTAGCTTAATTATGATGGAGGGGGGTTGGGTGGGAATAGAAACTTCTAATGAGACAGTCGAATGATCTGATCTCACTAGGGAAGAACATACTATGGGAGTGGTGCAGTGGTCAGCCATGTTGGTGAGAACCAAGTCCAGAATGTTATCTCCCCTTGTGGAGGATGAGATGAGCTGGTCTAGTGCATTAGAACTGATGAAGTCAAGAAATCATTGAGAGAGTGCATTAGTGCAAAAATAGATCAGCCAGTCTATGGTGGGGGTGTAGTTGAAGTCACCAAGGATCAGGGTGTTAGGGTGTACCTTGATGGAGTCAAGTAGATCCAGTTAAGAAGAGAAGGTGTCCTGAGTCACGGAGGGGGGGGGTCTATAGCTAACTATAACTAGGATGGCTGTCTTGCCAACTGCCAGTTGTACCTGGAGTAGTTCCAGTGTGTCATGCTGGCAAACCAGTCTAGAGGTGTGCCCACCCTTAATGAAGATAGATACTCCACCACCCTTAAGCTTTCTGACCTCATTTTGGGGTCAGAATGTGTGGAATGAGATATAGCCTGGCAAGGCAGGGGTGCTCTCTGCAACCCTGAACCAAGTTTCCATAACCACACAGACATCAGCATCTATCAGTGCAAGAAGGGCCCCCAGTGAGTCCATTTTAAGGTTAATGCTCCTAGCATTAAGCATGATGATCTTCAATTTGCTTTTTGACAGATCTTTTATGTTGGAATGTTTGCCTTAGAGATGCTGCCTAAAAAAGGCACAATGGGGGAGGTGAGATCCTTGGTCAGGATCTGGAAACCCACTGGTGACAGGCGAAGGCCATCTCTGCAAAGCATTGAGGCCTGTCGACTATGTCATCCCAGGCAGACAGATACTGGAACCCCTTGGCATGACACCAGAAACTAAGCCAATTGTTGAAGTCAATTATTATTTGTTGGTATTGTGGTAGGATGCTGCTTAGGGCTAGGGTCATACCTTCCCAGGACACATACTCTGAGAGTTCAATCATGTCTCTCTTCATATAGTCCAGGGAGGTACAGAGGTACAGCTCAAGTCAACATGTACAATGGCAGAGTCTTACTTGTACTTGTTGTGGAGAGACTTAAGTCTGTGGGTGATGTGGCAGATTCTGGCACCAGACAGACAACTGACTGTAATGTTCTCCTTGTTGAACCTGGTGAGGGGGACATTGGTGTGTCTCAAAATTGAGTCACCAATGACTAGGGTGTTTGGTTTATTGTTATGCCTTGTGGGCTGTAATGGTTTATTGTTTTGCCTTATGGGCTGTGTTTGTGAGACATTGGTGTGTTGTCTGCTGTGTGTGATGTGTTTGGTGCTGTGTGTGGAATGTTTGTGAGTGTGTTTTGGAGGTCTCTGCTGTTTAGGTAAGATTTCATTCAGGACCTTTGCATAGGTGTGTGTGTTGTGCTTGGCTATGTGATGGGAGACTAATTACTCCTCTACAGATTGTGAAGCGTACACAGCCTCAAATCTACAGGCACATAGATTCCTGGACTTTGTAAATACTAACACCCTTGACCAAATATATAATGTACTCACAGATATGGAAGAATGCAGTCCTTCCCCAATGTCTCATACTCCTGGTAAGGTTTGACCATAAAGCTCTCTCCCTTGAAATCAAAATCATCACCATAACCACAGCAAAACCAGTATAAGTTAGGTACTATTCCAAGGCAAAATAACATTTATTAAGTGATGGTTTGTCAAAATTCAGGGCCCTTCTAAACCATGAGAACACAGCAGCCTACACTGAATTACATCCACAAATTATGTTCAACCATGTCAATGGATGCATACAAACTGCTATAACAACCAGAAGTAAGCCCATAACTAGCCCCAGAAAAAAAATGTATTGGTGGCATCCAAAATTAAACAGGATATACAATAAAAGGGAAAAATATGGGAAAAATCAAGAAAGGTAATTCCCATGAAGATAAAAATGCTCTCCTCAAATTAAATAGGCAATATAGAGAGTTAATTAGACCAAACAAAGCCAGATTAAAGGTTAAGACAGCCTCCCCGGTGAAAGGCAACCATAAGGCGTTCTTCAGCTATGTTAGATACCTCAGCAACAGTAAATAGCTGCGTGCTGAGCTAGTGGTAAATTGTGACACATCTATTGAGCATGGCAATATAATGAAATAATGAACCTGTTAGTGGACAAATTCACTTCCAGCTTTACCCCCCTCTCACCTACAACCAACACCTGAGAAATACCCTCCATCATAACCCATCCAGCTATAACTAGGGAGCATGCTTTGGCTGTGCTTGCTAAAGACAAGAGCACAGTCACAAAAGGCCCCAGCAGCAACCCAGGATTCCTCCTAAACAGTCTAAAATATGACTTACGAGGACCCTTGGAATCACTATTTAACTATAGTCATAAAATAGGCCTCTTTTCCATGAGAATGGAGGACTGTGATGGTCATCCCCCTTCATAAGGGAGGACCTTGAACAGATCCTGAAAACTAGACCCATCTGTCTGACTAGTTTTATTTGCAAAGCCATGGAAAGAATCAGAAATTATCAACAAGGGCATAAGAAATCTCCAGACACTGGATCCAAACCGGTTTGGCTTTGTCAAAGGAAGGTCATTGGGGGAATTCTTTGGAAAGGTTATTAAGGCAATGGATAAGAGGAAATTAGTGCATACTGCTTACCTCTATCTGGCTAAAGTTTTGATAAAATATCCCACTTGGGTATTGTTAGCAAACTTAATGGAACTAGGCATAAACCCCCTTTATAACATGTTGGATAAGTAAATGGCTAATAGATAGGACTCAGGAAGTTAGGATTGGTGAGTTCACCTTTACAAGGAGGCCATTCATCACTGGAGTCCCACGGGGCTCTGTGCTATGCCTGCTCCTCTTTGACATCTACTTCTCAAAGGTCAAAGCCAATGTCAAAGACCTCTGGGTGACCAAGTTCACAAATTATTGAAAACTAGGAGCACTCATTGAATCCTCCCAACATGAGAACATCGTTGAGGAAGGTCTAACACAGATGAATGCTTGGTGCGAAAGCCATGACTTAAAGTCAATTCCATGAAATGCATTACAGTACCTTTTGTTGAAGTCAGCCATTTAGGGTAACTACATTATCAATAAAATATTCATAAAAGTTGATTAACCAGTCCAAGGGTCTGCAAACTCATATACAGTAGATAGTAACTTAGTCTTCAACCAACATGTGTCTAAGGTAGTAAGACAATCTACCTATGCTGCTCAACTTATAAGTAAGGGTATGGCATCTAGGTCCAGAGAGGCTATTGTACCCTGTACTCAGTCCTCATCAAGCCTGTTATAGTGTATAATGCTCCCTTTGGTATGTGCCTGACCAGACACATGCAGCGACTGGAACATCCACAATGGTTCTCATAAAGAAACTCTTCCAGCTGGGGATCAACTCATACATTACTAGATGGGTAGCAAACTGGCTCATCGACAGAATGCACACTGTCAAAGTTGGGGAGTCCACCCCCACCAGTAGACCAGTTACCAGTGAGGTACCACAGGGATCTGTGCTGGGCCCTCTACTGTCCGGAAACCATTTCTCTGAAATCCAGGTGAAGGTAGATGCCATCTGCAAACTTGGTAAGACACAAGCCTGTAAACTAGGTCCAATCATAGTGTCCCCCAATAATATTAACATATTAAAGAAAGGGCTGACACAGACAAATAATTGGTGCCAAACTCATGGACTAAAACTTAATACAAAAATGTTTCATTAATCCCCTTTGGAAAAGAAGTAGCCACTGACAGTTATGATATAGATATCACCCTCTAAGCTCTAACTCAGTGGGGTGACATTTGGGACACAGATTAATAGCAATCTAAACTTCAGTTGTCCATGATGCTAAGAAAAGTATTGTACATTGCACATCTCATAATTAAGGGGATTCCATTCAAGACTAGGGAGATTTTAGCTCTACTTTACTCAACACTTATCAGACCACTAATTGAGTACAATGCTCCCTTCTGTATCTACCTCACCAGGCACCTACAGCAACTGGAGAAATCACAGAGGTTTCTAACCAAGATAATTCAGGGCCTCCAAAACATGACATACATGAGAATGAAAGCCATGTCACCATATTCTGTATCATACAGTCTGCTGAGAGATGATCTGTGCCTGGCCTACAGAGCCGTCTTGGACCCTGCCCTAATGGAAATGCTGCACATCTGCAAATCAAATGAGACAAGAATAACTCACTCCAGGGATCTCAATTAGCCTGTGACATTGACAGGAACATGCTGGAGAGACAGATATCTCCCAGAGATTACCGCTCTTCTGGAATAAGCTCCTACTCCATGTGAAGCAAAGCTCCTCAATGACCGAATTCAAGTACAGCCTTGACAACTGGATGGGTGAATATAAATTCACCCTGGAGATGGCACCTATGTCCCTCAGTGGCAGGGGCAGTCAGTGCTGATCCCAAAATCACTCTGCTAACAATGACCATCTAACTATGGTCAATAAGGGTACTTATGTTACTACATTGCTAAGCTTGTAAAGTCCCTAGGGCCATTAGCCTAGTAACATCCTACAAACCTGTGAACCTATAAAGAATACAAGAAGTTTTCATGATGTCATACATTAATTGCCTCAAAGCCCTGTGTCTTTGCTTGGTATCATACAGACTTCTGACATTGATCTTTGCCTGGAGTACAAGGCATCCCTGAACCCTGTTCTGATGAAACCTTTGCACATCAGCAAAATGAATAGCATCAGAACAACTAGATCAGAAGACCTAAATTTTGTGTACGACATGAATAGGATATGTTGGAGTGACATATATGTTTCTCAGAGAATTCCCATTCTCTCAAAGATGCACCCCATCAATGTGAAGCAGAATTCCTCCATAACCCTATTTAAGCGAACCTTGCATCAATGGTTGGGTGATTGGAAAGGCATCCCTGGTCTAGCACTTACATCTCTGATAGACAAAGGCAGTCAGTAAATCACCTGCTATTTAAACTTAATTTGTGGGTTACAGCTGTGTTGCATGACTAGGCTTATGAGGGCCCTAGTGGTGATTAGCCTAGTATGTACCTTTGAACAATGAAACAATTGCTATCTGGTTGATAGGTTCACAGATTAGTACTAGGCTAATTGCCCTTGTGAGCCATTTTAAGCTTAGCTAATTATCCCTTCTGAGTCTCAAACCTTGCACCTTGTGTTTGTAAGGCAAACACCTTAACCATTAGGGCACTCTCCCAACCCTGATTTAAAAAGGGAAGAATATTCATATGTTGGCTTGCAAGAAGTGGCCATACCTGTGAGGATAAGATCATAGGTATGGGGGTGGGGGGGTGGGGGGGTCATTGCGTATAGTTAACTAACTGTATAAGACTATTAGCATTTATAAAAGTCAAGGAAGTGCTGGGCATGCTAGACACTTTATGGACGAATAGCTGAAGTCCCCCAGAAGAAAGGTGTTCGGTTTAAAGGGGATTTCAAGTAAGATGTTATGGCAGTTATCCTGCTTAGAAGTAGACAGAAAAGGTGTTATACAGCTAGCCTTAAAGTAGCAGTTAATCTTTTATAAGGTGATTTGGAGAAACCTGCTAAATTAACATCAGTTAAATGGCATTGACTCCATTGATCATCTAATTATGCTACACTCATTGCTGAATCATCTCTCTCATTATCTAAATGCTGCAACACTCAGTGCTGAAACCACTACCTGATTATCTAAAAACTGCTGTACTCACTGCAGAAACATCTCTCTGATTATCTAAACACTGTTACATTCAGTGCTGAAACCACTACCTGATCATCTAAAAACTGCTGTACTCACTGCAGAAACATCTCTCTGATTATCTAAACACTGTTACACTCAGTGCTGAAACCACTACCTGATTATATAAAAAACTGCTGTACTCTGTGCAGAAACATCTCTCTGATTATCTAAACACTGTTACATTCAGTGCTGAAACCATTACCTGATTATCTAAAAACTGCTGTACTCACTGCAGAAACATCTCTCTGATTATCTAAACACTGTTACATTCAGTGCTGAAACCACTGCCTGATTATCTAAAAAACTGCTGTACTCACTGCAGAAACATCTCTCTGATTATCTAAACACTGTTACATTCAGTGCTGAAACCACCACCTGATTATCTAAAAACTGCTGTACTCAGTACAGAAACATCTCTCAGATTATCCAAAGACTGTTACATTCAGTGCTGAAACCACTACCTGATTATATAAAAACTGCTGTACTCACTGCAGAAATATCTCTCTGATTATATAAACACTGTTACACTCAGTGCTGAAACCACTGCCTGATTCTCTAAAAACTGCTGTACTCACTGCAAAAACATCTCTCTGATTATCCAAACACTGTTACATTCAGTGCTGAAACCACTACCTGATTATCTAAAAACTGCTGTAATCACTGCAGAAACATCTCTCTGATTATCTAAACACTGTTACATTCAGTGCTGAAACCACTACCTGATTATATAAATACTGCTGTACTCACTGCAGAAACATCTCTCTGATTATCTAAACACTGTTACACTCAGTGCTGAAACCACTACCTGGTTATCTAAAAACTGCTGTACTCACTGCAGAAACATCTCTCTGATTATCTAAGCACTGTTACATTCAGTGCTGAAACCACTACCTGATTATATAAAAACTGCTGTACTCACTGCAGAAACATCTCTCTGATTATCTAAACACTGTTACATTCAGTGCTGAAACCACTACCTGATTATCTAAAAACTGCTGTACTCACTGCAGAAACATCTCTCTGATTATCTAAACACTGTTACATTCAGTGCTGAAACCACTACCTGATTATCTAAAAAGCTGCTGTACTCACTGCAGAAACATCTCTCTGATTATCTAAACACTGTTACATTCAGTGCTGAAACCACTACCTGATTATATAAAAACTGCTGTACTCAGTACAGAAACATCTCTCTGATTATATAAACACTGTTACATTCAGTGCTGAAATCACTACCTGATTATCTAAAAACTGCTGTACTCACTGCAGAAACATCTCTCTGATTATATAAACACTGTTACATTCAGTGCTGAAATCACTACCTGATTATATAAAAACTGCTGTACTCAGTACAGAAACATCTCTCTGATTATCTAAACACTGTTACATTCAGTGCTGAAACCACTACATGATTATCTAAAAACTGCTGTACTCACTGCAGAAACATCTCTCTGATTATCTAAACACTGTTACATTCAGTGCTGAAATCACTACCTGATTATCTAAAAACTGCTGTACTCACTGCAGAAACATCTCTTTGATTATATAAACACTGTTACATTCAGTGCTGAAATCACTACCTGATTATCTAAAAACTGCTGTATTCACTGCAGAAACATATCTCTGATTATCTAAACACTGTTACATTCAGTGCTGAAACCACTACCTGATTATCTAAAAACTGCTGTATTCACTGCAGAAACATCTCTCTGATTATATAAACACTGTTACATTCAGTGCTGAAACCACTACCTGATTATATAAAAACTGCTGTATTCACTGCAGAAACATCTTTTTGATTATCTAAACACTGTTACATTCAGTGCTGAAACCACTACCTGATTATCTAAAAACTGCTGTACTCACTGCAGAAACATCTTTCTGATTATCTAAACACTGTTACATTCAGTGCTGAAACCACTACCTGATTATCTAAAAACTGCTGTACTCACTGCATAAACATCTCTCTGATTATCTAAACACTGTTACATTCAGTGCTGAAGCCACTACCTGATTATCTAAAAACTGCTGTACACACTGCAGAAACATCTCTCTGATTATCTAAACACTGTTACATTCAGTGCTGAAACCACTACCTGATTATATAAAACCTGCTGTACTCACTGCAGAAACATCTCTCTGATTATCTAAACACTGTTACATTCAGTGCTGAAACCACTACCTGGTTATCTAAAAACTGCTGTACTCACTGCAGAAACATCTCTCTGATTATCTAAACACTGTTACATTCAGTGCTGAAACCACTACCTGATTATATAACAACTGTTGTAATCACTGCAGAAACATCTATCTGATTATCTAAACACTGTTACATTCAGTGCTGATACCACCACCTGATTATCTAAAAACTGCTGTACTCAGTACAGAAACATCTCTCTGATTATCTAAATACTGTTACATTCAGTGCTGAAACCACTACCTGATTATGTAAAAACTGCTGTACTCAGTACAGAAACATCTCTCTGATTATCTAAACACTGTTACATTCAGTGCTGAAACCACTACCTGATTATATAAAAACTGCTGTACTCACTGCAGAAACATCTCTCTGATTATCTAAACACTGTTACATTCAGTGCTGAAACCACTACCTGATTATCTATAAACTGCTGTACTCACTGCAGAAACATCTATCTGATTATCTAAACACTGTTACACTCAGTGCTGAAACCACTACCTGATTATATAAAAACTGCTGTACTCACTGCAGAAACATCTCTCTGATTATCTAAACACTGTTACATTCAGTGCTGAAACCACTACCTGATTATCTAAAAACTGCTGTACTCAACGCAGAAACATCTCTCTGATTATGTAAACACTGTTACATTCAGTGCTGAAACCACTACCTGATTATCTAAAAACTGCTGTACTCAGTACAGAAACATCTCTCATTATCTAAACACTGTTACATTCAGTGCTGAAACCTCTACCTGATTATCTAAAAACTGCTGTACTCACTGCAGAAACATCTCTCTGATTATCTAAACACTGTTACATTCAGTGCTGAAACCACTACCTGATTATCTAAAAACTGCTGTACTCACTGCAGAAACATCTCTCTGATTATCTAAACACTGTTATATTCAGTGCTGAAACCACTACCAGATTATTTAAAAAACTGCTGTACTCACTGCAGAAACATCTCTCTGATTATCTAAACACTGTAACATTCAGTGCTGAAACCACTACCTGATTATCTAAAACTGCTGTACTCACTGCAGAAACATCTCTCTGATTATCTAAACACTGTTACATTCAGTGCTGAAACCACTACCTGATTATCTAAAAACTGCTGTACTCACTGCAGAAACATCTCTCTGATTATACAAACACTGTTACATTCAGTGCTGAAACCACTACCTGATTATCTAAAAACTGCTGTACTCACTGCAGAAACATCTCTCTGATTATCTAAACACTGTTACATTCAGTGCTGAAACCACTACCTGGTTATCTAAAAACTGCTGAACTCACTGCAGAAACATCTCTCTGATTATCTAAACACTGTTACATTCAGTGCTAAAACCACAACCTGAATATCTAAAAACAGCTGTACTCAATGCAGAAACATCTCTGATTATCTAAACACTGTTACATTCAGTGCTGAAACCACTACCTGATTATCTAAAAACTGCTGTACTCACTGCAGAAACATCTCTCTGATTATATAAACACTGTTACACTCAGTGCTGAAACCACTACCTGATTATATAAAAACTGCTGTACTCACTGCAGAAACATCTCTCTGATTATATAAACACTGTTACATTCAGTGCTGAAACCACTACCTGATTATATAAAAACTGCTGTATTCACTGCAGAAACATCTCTCTGATTATATAAACACTGTTACATTCAGTGCTGAAACCACTACCTGATTATATAAAAACTGCTGTACTCACTGCAGAAACATATCTCTGATTATATAAACACTGTTACATTCAGTGCTGAAACCACTACCTGATTATCTAAAAACTGCTGTACTCAACGCAGAAACATCTCTCTGATTATGTAAACACTGTTACATTCAGTGCTGAAACCACTACCTGATTATCTAAAAACTGCTGTACTCAGTACAGAAACATCTCTCTCATTATCTAAACACTGTTACATTCAGTGCTGAAACCACTACCTGATTATCCAAAACCTGCTGTACTCACTGCAGAAACATCTCTCTGATTATCTAAACACTGTTACATTCAGTGCTGAAACCACTACCTGATTATCTAAAAACTGCTGTACTCACTGCAGAAACATCTCTCTGATTATCTAAACACTGTTATATTCAGTGCTGAAACCACTACCAGATTATTTAAAAAACTGCTGTACTCACTGCAGAAACATCTCTCTGATTATCTAAACACTGTAACATTCAGTGCTGAAACCACTACCTGATTATCTAAAAACTGCTGTACTCACTGCAGAAACATCTCTCTGATTATCTAAACACTGTTACATTCAGTGCTGAAACCACTACCTGATTATCTAAAAACTGCTGTACTCACTGCAGAAACATCTCTCTGATTATACAAACACTGTTACATTCAGTGCTGAAACCACTACCTGATTATCTAAAAACTGCTGTACTCACTGCAGAAACATCTCTCTGATTATCTAAACACTGTTACATTCAGTGCTGAAACCACTACCTGGTTATCTAAAAACTGCTGAACTCACTGCAGAAACATCTCTCTGATTATCTAAACACTGTTACATTCAGTGCTAAAACCACAACCTGAATATCTAAAAACAGCTGTACTCAATGCAGAAACATCTCTCTGATTATCTAAACACTGTTACATTCAGTGCTGAAACCACTACCTGATTATCTAAAAACTGCTGTACTCACTGCAGAAACATCTCTCTGATTATATAAACACTGTTACACTCAGTGCTGAAACCACTACCTGATTATATAAAAACTGCTGTACTCACTGCAGAAACATCTCTCTGATTATATAAACACTGTTACATTCAGTGCTGAAACCACTACCTGATTATATAAAAACTGCTGTATTCACTGCAGAAACATCTCTCTGATTATATAAACACTGTTACATTCAGTGCTGAAACCACTACCTGATTATATAAAAACTGCTGTACTCACTGCAGAAACATATCTCTGATTATATAAACACTGTTACATTCAGTGCTGAAACCACTACCTGATTATCTAAAAACTGCTGTACTCACTGCAGAAACATCTCTCTGATTATCCAAACACTGTTACATTCAGTGCTGAAACCACTACCTGATTATATAACAACTGTTGTAATCACTGCAGAAACATCTATCTGATTATCTAAACACTGTTACATTCAGTGCTGATACCACCACCTGATTATCTAAAAACTGCTGAACTCAGTACAGAAACATCTCTCTGATTATCTAAATACTGTTACATTCAGTGCTGAAACCACTACCTGATTATCTATAAACTGCTGTACTCACTGCAGAAACATCTCTCTGATTATCTAAACACTGTTACATTCAGTGCTGATACCACCACCTGATTATCTAAAAACTGCTGTACTCAGTACAGAAACATCTCTGATTATCTAAATACTGTTACATTCAGTGCTGAAACCACTACCTGATTATCTATAAACTGCTGTACTCACTGCAGAAACATCTCTCTGATTATCTAAACACTGTTACATTCAGTGCTGAAACCACTACCTGACTATCTATAAACTGCTGTACTCACTGCAGAAACATCTCTCTGATTATCTAAACACTGTTACATTCAGTTCTGAAACCACTACCTGATTATATAACAACTGCTGTACTCACTGCAGAAACATCTCTCTGATTATCTAAACACTGTTACATTCAGTGCTGAAACCACTACCTGATTATCTATAAACTGCTGTACTCACTGCAGAAACATCTCTCTGATTATCTAAACACTGTTACACTCAGTGCTGAAACCACTACCTGATTATATAAAAACTGCTGTACTCACTGCAGAAACATCTCTCTGATTATCTAAACACTGTTACATTCAGTGCTGAAACCACTACCTGATTATCTAAAAACTGCTGTACTCAGTGCAGAAACATCTCTCTGATTATGTAAACACTGTTACATTCAGTGCTGAAACCACTACCTGATTATCTAAAAACTGCTGTACTCAGTACAGAAACATCTCTCTGATTATGTAAACACTGTTACATTCAGTGCTGAAACCACTACCTGATTATCTAAAAACTGCTGTACTCAGTACAGAAACATCTCTCTCATTATCTAAACACTGTTACATTCAGTGCTGAAACCACTACCTGATTATCTAAAAACTGCTGTACTCACTGCAGAAACATCTCTCTGATTATCTAAACACTGTTACATTCAGTGCTGAAACCACTACCTGATTATCTAAAACTGCTGTACTCACTGCAGAAACATCTCTGATTATCTAAACACTGTTATATTCAGTGCTGAAACCACTACCAGATTATTTAAAAACTGCTGTACTCACTGCAGAAACATCTCTCTGATTATCTAAACACTGTTACATTCAGTGCTGAAACCACTACCTGATTATCTAAAAACTGCTGTACTCACTGCAGAAACATCTCTGATTATCTAAACACTGTTACATTCAGTGCTGAAACCACTACCTGGTTATCTAAAAACTGCTGAACTCACTGCAGAAACATCTCTCTGATTATCTAAACACTGTTACATTCAGTGCTAAAACCACAACCTGAATATCTAAAACAGCTGTACTCAATGCAGAAACATCTCTCTGATTATCTAAACACTGTTACATTCAGTGCTGAAACCACTACCTGATTATCTAAAAACTGCTGTACTCACTGCAGAAACATCTCTCTGATTATATAAACACTGTTACATTCAGTGCTGAAACCACTACCTGATTATCTAAAAACTGCTGTACTCACTGCAGAAACATCTCTCTGATTATCTAAACACTGTTACATTCAGTGCTGAAACCACTACCTGGTTATCTAAAAACTGCTGAACTCACTGCAGAAACATCTCTCTGATTATCTAAACACTGTTACATTCAGTGCTAAAACCACAACCTGAATATCTAAAAACAGCTGTACTCAATGCAGAAACATCTCTCTGATTATCTAAACACTGTTACATTCAGTGCTGAAACCACGACCTGATTATCTAAAACTGCTGTACTCACTGCAGAAACATCTCTCTGATTATCTAAACACTGTTACATTCAGTGCTGAAACCACTACCTGATTATATAAAAACTGCTGTACTCACTGCAGAAACATCTCTCTGATTATCTAAACACTGTTACATTCAGTGCTGAAACCACTACCTGATTATTTAAAACTGCTGTACTCACTGCAGAAACATCTCTCTGATTATATAAACACTGTTACATTCAGTGCTGAAACCACTACCTGATTATCTAAAAACTGCTGTACTCACTGCAGAAACATCTCTCTGATTATATAAACACTGTTACACTCAGTGCTGAAACCACTACCTGGTTATCTAAAAACTGCTGTACTCGCTGCAGAAACATCTCTCTGATTATATAAACACTGTTACATTCAGTGCTGAAACCACTACCTGATTATATAAAAACTGCTGTACTCACTGCAGAAACATCTCTCTGATTATCCAAACACTGTTACATTCAGTGCTGAAGCCACTACCTGATTATATAAAAACTGCTGTACTCACTGCAGAAACATCTCTCTGATTATCTAAACACTGTTACATTCAGTGCTGAAACCACTACCTGATTATATAAAAACTGCTGTATTCACTGCAGAAACATCTCTCTGATTATATAAACACTGTTACATTCAGTGCTGAAACCACTACCTGATTATATAAAAACTGCTGTACTCACTGCAGAAACATATCTCTGATTATATAAACACTGTTACATTCAGTGCTGAAACCACTACCTGATTATCTAAAAACTGCTGTACTCACTGCAGAAACATCTCTCTGATTATCCAAACACTGTTACATTCAGTGCTGAAACCACTACCTGATTATATAACAACTGTTGTAATCACTGCAGAAACATCTATCTGATTATCTAAACACTGTTACATTCAGTGCTGATACCACCACCTGATTATCTAAAAACTGCTGTACTCAGTACAGAAACATCTCTCTGATTATCTAAATACTGTTACATTCAGTGCTGAAACCACTACCTGATTATCTATAAACTGCTGTACTCACTGCAGAAACATCTCTCTGATTATCTAAACACTGTTACATTCAGTGCTGATACCACCACCTGATTATCTAAAAACTGCTGTACTCAGTACAGAAACATCTCTCTGATTATCTAAATACTGTTACATTCAGTGCTGAAACCACTACCTGATTATCTATAAACTGCTGTACTCACTGCAGAAACATCTCTCTGATTATCTAAACACTGTTACATTCAGTGCTGAAACCACTACCTGACTATCTATAAACTGCTGTACTCACTGCAGAAACATCTCTCTGATTATCTAAACACTGTTACATTCAGTTCTGAAACCACTACCTGATTATATAACAACTGCTGTACTCACTGCAGAAACATCTCTCTGATTATCTAAACACTGTTACATTCAGTGCTGAAACCACTACCTGATTATCTATAAATTGCTGTACTCACTGCAGAAACATCTCTCTGATTATCTAAACACTGTTACACTCAGTGCTGAAACCACTACCTGATTATATAAAAACTGCTGTACTCACTGCAGAAACATCTCTCTGATTATCTAAACACTGTTACATTCAGTGCTGAAACCACTACCTGATTATCTAAAAACTGCTGTACTCAGTGCAGAAACATCTCTCTGATTATGTAAACACTGTTACATTCAGTGCTGAAACCACTACCTGATTATCTAAAAACTGCTGTACTCAGTACAGAAACATCTCTCTGATTATGTAAACACTGTTACATTCAGTGCTGAAACCACTACCTGATTATCTAAAAACTGCTGTACTCAGTACAGAAACATCTCTCTCATTATCTAAACACTGTTACATTCAGTGCTGAAACCACTACCTGATTATCTAAAAACTGCTGTACTCACTGCAGAAACATCTCTCTGATTATCTAAACACTGTTACATTCAGTGCTGAAACCACTACCTGATTATCTAAAAACTGCTGTACTCACTGCAGAAACATCTCTCTGATTATCTAAACACTGTTATATTCAGTGCTGAAACCACTACCAGATTATTTAAAAAACTGCTGTACTCACTGCAGAAACATCTCTCTGATTATCTAAACACTGTTACATTCAGTGCTGAAACCACTACCTGATTATCTAAAAACTGCTGTACTCACTGCAGAAACATCTCTGATTATCTAAACACTGTTACATTCAGTGCTGAAACCACTACCTGGTTATCTAAAAACTGCTGAACTCACTGCAGAAACATCTCTCTGATTATCTAAACACTGTTACATTCAGTGCTAAAACCACAACCTGAATATCTAAAAACAGCTGTACTCAATGCAGAAACATCTCTCTGATTATCTAAACACTGTTACATTCAGTGCTGAAACCACTACCTGATTATCTAAAAACTGCTGTACTCACTGCAGAAACACCTCTCTGATTATATAAACACTGTTACATTCAGTGCTGAAACCACTACCTGATTATCTAAAAACTGCTGTACTCACTGCAGAAACATCTCTCTGATTATCTAAACACTGTTACATTCAGTGCTGAAACCACTACCTGGTTATCTAAAAACTGCTGAACTCACTGCAGAAACATCTCTCTGATTATCTAAACACTGTTACATTCAGTGCTAAAACCACAACCTGAATATCTAAAAACAGCTGTACTCAATGCAGAAACATCTCTCTGATTATCTAAACACTGTTAC
>NC_056737.1:1427836645-1427875069 GCF_019279795.1 Protopterus annectens
TTTTACTCTCATTCAAGTTGAACTACCAAAAGTATAACCTTAACCTGTTCTTCTGTCTCAAAAAGCAATATTAACTTTGGCAATTTTTGAACCTAAATTTAGGCACTTGTTGCACATTTAAAATTATTATTTGTATCCCTTAAGCTTTTCTCTTACCCTGTCACTTTTTTACATTCCTCCCATTTCTTTCCAAGTATTACTTTTTGTACACATTGCTATTCTTTCAGTACAGATTTTCTGAGATTTTTAATAATGCAAATTAAGATGTAGACACATACATAGACATACGTGCACGTCTAGATATTAACATGGTGAAATACTTATAAGTTGATATTAATAGGTATTGCATAGCAGAGTAATGTAGTGTTTGTTACAACATAAGTAAAATAGTCGAGTTTACATTTTTGCATATTGACAAATCTCCCATGTTGTGTTCATAATAAATCCGATGATCAGTAAGATGAAACTTAAATATGGAACTTTCTCTTTGATCATCTCTGTAAATAGCCTCTGCCAAATAGTGGTTATGTCCACTATGAAAAAAAAACTAAAATCATGCACACATATAGAAGTAAAGAAATACATAAAAGGGCATTCAGATGTGTTACATTCTGACAAAGTGCATCATTAGTGCAAGCAACATGTTACAGATATAATGTAATAACTTTCCAACATACTAATGTATGTGTAACCCTGGGAGCAACAATAAAACCTTTTTTTTGTAATTAGTTTATTTTATTAACAAATTATGACCCATTTGTCAACAAGACACCTGAATTCAGTGGTGCATGGAATCCTTGGCATAAATGAATTGCCTGACAAAACTTTCTGTCTTTGGGGGATAGGAGAATGAATCCTAGGTCATGTACAATAAGTTGTTCATTTGGTCATGACTTGACCACTACTCTATGCTCATCAGTTTTATATTATATCCTGGATAATATATTATTACTTTCTGGTTATTAACTTTAATGTTCAATTCATCCATTTATTCTAAATACTCACAATGTTGCATTAATGAGATGTATGTGTTTGGCAAGAGAAAAAAAAATCAGCAAAATATTGATTGTTGTAGTGGACACTTACCATTCAGGATTAAAGGAACATGAGGACTTGTCTTCTTGATTCTGAATAATGAGCTTTTAACTTCACACTCACATTGATAAAAGCCTTCATCCTCTCTTATAGCATTCTGAATGTCATAGTAAAACGCAGAGTCAATTGAGGGTCTGCTCATTTCTGTTATCTGTTGCGTATTTTTATGCAGTGCACACTTAAATAATTCGTAAGTACTACATTTAATTGTCACACTTGTCCCAGATCGAGTTTGTCCATGGATTATTACTTCAATATCTGGCTTTTTCAAATGCCCTGCATATAAAACAAACACAAACATATCAAATGTGCTTAATAAATAACAGCTAATTTTTTCACTAATAAGAGCACATTTCTGCCACTAAGAATGTTCTAGAGTTGTAATATGCATCTTTAAAACATAGACTTTGTTACAGGAAGTAAATTCTTGTTAATTTTCTATACTAGATATAAAACAGGTTAAGCACAACAAGAGCAAACTTTAAAAACATACTGAATATTTCTTTACTACAGAATTGTGGCATAATTTGCATGAAGATTCCTGCAGAAAGGAGCAATCAGAGATTCAAAGCTACGGGACAGAGAGAGAGTTTCTGTGTACGAGAGAGGGAGAGAGAAAGAGAGAGAGAGAGTGCATTGTTACACACTAAAGTGCACCTGAATCCAGCTTTCCTTATTACTACTATTTTAATAAGGGTGAAGCCAGTTTTCACTGAAAGCTGGGGACTTTGTTAACTATCTGGTAACATGAGTTGCCTAGTGTCAAACATTGTGTGTTTTTGTGTTTATCTTACATTTGTGGACCTAGAATGTTCAAGTCGAAAGACCATGTTCATGGGGGTTTTAAAAAGAACATCTGCACTAGAAAAGCAACATCAAAGACAGATAAATTAAGTAAAACATATGAACAATGAATCAAATCATATATATGTATATATTTATATATAAATCAAATGATCGGAAGCACTCCAAAGTAACCAAGAATCAAAAAGCAAGAGTGCTGGTAGCGTAGAGAGATAAAAAATGAACTTCCCACAATAAAAAGATAAATAATTTATTCCAAACGGCAATAAACAGGAAACCACATAAACGCCTTATATTCCACCTTGCGTTTTCGTCCACATTCGTTGGGCTTCATCAGATGCCAAATCTGAATTCTTTAATTGCATATATACTGCCTTTAAAAACATTTAACCAGTAAAATTCCCTCATTTTATTCAAATGAACTAATAAACATACATTTAGGCTCATGAATATTAACCATATACTCTTCATTTTCCACTCATAAATTTTACCATTATTAAAATACATCTATTAAACTCTTTATTAAATATAAATCATGTAAATACTTTTCAATAAATACTTCACAATAGTTACCTTAATAAAATAAAACCTTTGTAAGTTTAAAATGTTATAAAATATAGGAGAATTGATGCTTTTTTAAGGGATGTTTATTTAATTCCTTTTGAAACCTACATTTTCTTAGGAAACAGTGCCACCTTCTGTCATATGGAAATAGTCCATGTATCTTGTCTTCTTTCACAATTTGGCAGACCTTAATTTTAAAAGTGGTAACATAGACAAGTAATCATTTAGCCCTGGGGTTTTACCTGATTCTAAAGTTACTTGGCACCATAATTCCTTGTACTCTATTTTCTTTTCACATGGGCCACCCCGATGTAATTTTTAATTTGTTCCAGAACCAAAAAGAAGAATTTATAACCTTCATATACTTTAGAATGTTTATTGGCGGTAATTTTGATGCCGGTGACCTGGAGGAACTGAATGGTGGAACATTCAATCCTGAAGCCACACCAAGGATTTTTGGTTATGAAAGTGCTATGGAATCTATTACAGGAGATAACGGCAACAAAGCTAACATCAAATCGCCGACCTTGGGTCAGGCAAATTCAGGTACTTTTTCTAATAAAAGACTAAAAGAGACAACTGAATGGCTAAAAGTCAATTATTGCTTTGAGCTGGAAAATGGAGGTCCTCAGGGGCTGCATAATTCTGAGTCTTATTGTGAAAAGGTGGACAAGATTTCAAAACTAATGCTTAAATACAGAACATTATGTATTGAAAATGCATACCTTACAGAATGTATTAGCAGGAACATTGTCCCAAAAGGTTTAAGGGTATAGAAATACCCTAATATTGTACAGATGGGCTCAGCTTTCCACAAAGAATTATTGGAAGTATTTAATAAATGTGGTCTTGATGTTTTAAAATTAATTATTAAGGAGAATGGTAGAATACAAGAAACATTGCAAAATGAAATTGATGAACTTGACGTATATTAAGGAAGACCTCATTTTTGGGATTAAGGAAGAAAAAGAAAAATATTTTAAAGTAAGAGGTGAAATTGATGGCAAATGTGATGAGTTAATGAATAGAAAAGTGAAAAAACTAAAGAGGGACATGCAAGAATATGAGAATAATATTAGCTATCCCAAACCACCATATATGAATAGGAAAATCTATGGACCTAAAGGACAGGAGAAAGATAACAATCAAAATAATGAGCAGAGTTTTGGTGGATGGGATGAATATGATTACAACTCAGAATTTCCCCCATTAATTATGGAAAATAGGTTTATCAATAAGCAAATACAATATAATGAAAATTTTCAAGTGGGGGGGGAGGGGGAGATATTAGATACACATACCCCTGTCCCAAATGAAGAAACGTCTGACCAGGAAGTGGAAGTCGAAGGATTTAAAAACACCTATAATGGTTTTTCGATTTACAATTTCAGCAATGTCCCTTTGGTTAAGGAACATTTCAACCTTTTGGGCAAGGGACTCAAATTTATCCCTTATGTTAAAGGAGACCTTACAAGAACATTATTGGATATTAAATTGTTTTTAAGGAAAGTAAATTTAGAAATGTTAATTTCAAAAAACAATACAAAAAATACAGCTAATACTAATCAAGTTTTAGTAAGAAAAACTACTTTCAATCCCCCAATGCATCCACAATTAAAACATTTGGAAGATATTTTGGAAAAAGAAATTAGGGACTCACAAAGGAAAATTAGATATAAGACGAACCTCAGTAAGGAAGAAAATGAAATTCTGGATGAATTGAAATCTAACTTTAACGTCAGAATAATGAAACCAGATAAGGGTGGGGGGATTGTGATTATGGACATTATACAGTATGAGGGGAAAATGAACCAGACTTAAGGATGAAATCAAATACACTTGTGTTTCCAAGAATGAAGTCAATTTGGCCTATAATAGGATAGATATGGAACTAGAAGATATGGTCCATGAGGGCACTATTGATAAAAAAATGTATACCTATTTGAAGGTTGAAAAACCAAAAATCCCTATTATTTTTGGAATCCCCAAGATCCATAAAAATTCTGAGGACCCCCCACTTAAACCGATAGCATCGGCTGATGGCTCGAAAACGTTGCCTTTAGCAAAATATGTAGATACTAAAACAAAGCATATTTGGGTCAGTAATAAAGTTATACTCAAGGATTCCTGGGATTTATTAAGAGAAATCACTCCAGATTTATATACTGAGAACTTATTGCTTGTCACTATAGATATAGTTGACCTCTTTTCCTCCATACCTTATGTGACAGGAATGAAAATGTTTGAGGACATTGTTTTTCAGGACAAGTGTTTAACCCACAGAGAAAAGGTAGCAAGCACAGGATTTATGGAAATGGTCCTGAAAAATAATTTCCTGTTTTTTAATGGGGATTTTTTTCGACAAACTCAAGGGGTGGCCATGTCTGTGCTCATACCTTTGCAAATTTAGTTCTGGCTAAGTGGGAGGAAACATATGTCCTGAATTTGAAGTTTATTTCCTGTTGGACCCTATATCGTAGATTCTTAGATGATATAGTTATTTTTTGGACAGGGAGTAGTCAAAAATTTGAGGAATTTATGGAATATATTGGTAAAACCACAGATTTCCTCAAATTCACTTATAAAACATCTTATGGTACTTTACAATACTTGGACCTAGAAATATACAAAGTAAATAATATATTAGAAACTAGGATCCATAGGAAAGCTATTTTCTGTAATTCTTTCTTTCACTATAGTAGTGCACATCCTGCACATTGTAAGAGGAATATAGTGAAAGGACAATTTGTTAGGGGGTCCCGCATGACTAGTATGGACAGTGACTTTGTTATTGAGTGTAATTTGTTGGAGAAGATGTTCATGGAAAGGGGGTACCCCAGGGAATTTGTTAAAAATATTAGGTCTGAGGTGGAAAATGGTAGCGTCAATAAATTTAAGCCAATTAAGGGGGGCTATAAAATGTAATGAAAATAATGGACTTGAAAATAAGGATATGAATAACACTGTTGATTATCAACAGGCACATGTTTTAGAATATAATGCAAAAAATTACAATACAAAAGCAATTTTTCAGAAAGAATGGGATAGATTTGTCTCTTTCACAGATTTAGAGGACATACCTAGGGTAACATCTAAAGTGGTTTATAAAAACTCAAGTAGTATAAAGGATATTTTAGAAAATAAGAACAAAAACAATAAAAGAAACCCATGTAGAGAAAATGGAAAGAAATTAGGCACCTACAAATGTGGACGGTGCAATCAATGTGAATATATTATAAATAAGGGCGAGGTCTTTTTAGAAAGTAGAGAACGATGGATAATAAGTAAAGGGTATTATAATTGTGAGTCTAAGGGGTTAGTATACCTTGCTATTTGTCACAAATGTAATTCCTTTTATGTGGGCAAAACAGAGAGAACCCTAAAGAGAAGAATATATGAAAATATTTATGATATATCTAAAGGAAAAGAAACTAACACACTTTTCAAACATTCTAAAGTATATGAAGGTTATAAATTCTTCTTTTTGGTTCGCGAACAAATTAAAAATGACATCGGGGTGGCCCATGGGAAAAGAAAATAGAGTACAAGGAATTATGGTGGCAAGTAACTTTAGAATCAGGTAAAACCCCAGGGCTAAATGATTACTTGTCTATATTACCACTTTTAAAATTAAAGTCTGCCAAATTGTGAAAGAAGACAAGATACATGGAATATTTCCATATGACAGAAGGTGGCACTGTTTCCTAAGAAAATGTAGCATCCCCTAAAAAAGCATCCATTCTCCTATATTTTATAACATTTTAAACTTACAAAGGTTTTATTTTATTAAGGTAACTATTGTGAAGTATTTATTGAAAAGTATTTACATGATTTATATTTAATAAAGAGTTTAATAGATGTATTTTAATAATGGTAAAATTTATGAGTGGAAAATGAAGAGTATATGGTTAATATTCATAAGCCTAAATGTATGTTTATTTGTTCATTTGAATAAAATGAGGGAATTTTACTGGTTAAATGTTTTTTAAAGGCAGTATATATATATATATATATATACAATTAAAGAATTCAGATTTGGCATCTGATGAAGTCCAACGAATGTGGACAAAAACGCAAGGTGGAATATAAGGCGTTTATATGGTTTCCTTTTTATTGTCGTTTGGAATAAATTATTTATCTTTTTATTATGGCAAGTTCATTTTTTATCTCTCTACGCTACCAGCACTCTTCCTTTTTGATTCTTGGTTACTTTGGTGTGCTTCTGATCATTTGATTCACAGTAACTTTTGCGGACTATTTATATATAAAGATATACAAGAACACAGAAAACTCCAAAACATGTACCATGATAGATCAAGCATTTATTATATTATACAAGAAACAAAGTGACACCAAATACATAGAAAAAGGAAACATCTTTTCTGCTGCACTACCCTTAACCTGACAAAATTCAGTTAAATTTTGACTAAATAGTGGAAGTATTATGGGAAGGCATTTTTTTTTTTAATTAAGAGGCGCATTAGGGCTAGGGGTGAGAGCAGGGTTAGGGTTAACATGCATTACTAAGGACTCTCCACCTGCCCACCATTGTAATGTTTGCTAACGGTAACTCTGCCCGTAACCCTAACACTTCCACTACACAAGACAGTTCTGGCACTCAACATACACACACACACACACACACACACACACACACACACACACACACACACACACAAAACACCTAGACCCTAAATTAACTCTTACCCTCCCCCTAAACACTCAAGATTGCCACAGTTTTTTTTTTCGTATTGTTCATCAGTAATAAAGGCTTCAGAGTTAACCATTCATGAGTATAAGGTGAAATAGCAAGCAAAATATTCCTGTTTGTAGGGGGGGGGTGCATTGTGCCTTATGCAGTTTCTGTGCATGCTTTTATATAGGTAAAACTGACAGGAAGCTTAAGTCATGTATATATGAACATTTGAGAGATATTATACTTAAAAAATAGACAAATCCCCTGTCAAAACACTGTGCAGAATATGAAGGACATTGTTTTAAATTTATAGTATTGGAAACTTTACACAAAACGAAAGGGATGGAGCATGTTTTTTATTATTAGAAAGACATGAATTGATCTGGTGGCTAACCTTGAATGCTACGTTTGCCAGTTTTGAATGGGCAGCTTTCAATTAGTAGTATTTTAAAACTTAAAGCACTGGAGAGATGATTTACGTGACTATTTGAATATATATGGAAGTGTTGTTTTTAAAGATAAACATGAGCATATATGTGTATATGTATATATTTTATTTTATGTAGAGTTGCTGTAAAAAGACTTTTATGGCAATTTTAATAATGAATTGATTGGGGGCGTGTCTTAGTATGCTTTTGTAATGACTGACATCTTAAAGGGGTGTTTATAAAGCTGAAGCGTTGATGCTGATGCTTTTATCTGAGGAAGTATCTTTTTGTATGAAACAAAAGCGCTTATTTCTTTATGAATAAATAATTATTTGTACTTGCCAAGGTCACTGTGGATTTGATCAGAAATAACATCTGTGTGGAAATACTAAGCTCTGTTTTTGCAGTCTGTTTCCAACTGGAATGACTGAATTAAATTACTTTCTCTTCCTGGAGACAGATGGACTCTTCCATTTTGTGAACAGGTGTTCTTGGCGTTTGTATTTTGTTTGTTCTACTTTTTTCCTATATATTATTGTAACCTAACAAAATTCTGTGCTTGCAATTTCCTTTTCACTCAATCCTGATCACTGAAAGTTCTAACTCCAAGTGCTATAAAATAAATTAAGAAAGGAATGATTTCACAGGGGGTCAAACCTCCCTGCAACCTACTCCCACTGCTATATATATATTGATATAGATATAGATAAAAATCTAAATCTATACCTATATCTATACATATGCTATCTCTGAGACAGCACAATACCTATGAAAAGGGATAACTCCCCTCACCCCAGTATTCCATAATCCACAGCCACAGAGCTTAACTTGCTCTGTTTTTATTCTACGATCTCATTTCCTGCAATGAGGTGGATTTGACATACAAGTTATTCAATGAAAAGGCCAACCATAAATCTGACTTGCATGTGTTAAATGATAAGAGAAAGCTCTCAGTGAAGTCTGCATACCTGTTTACAAATAAAAGCAGAATGTTTTCAACTAGTTTGTTTTAAATATTTCATGTTGTTACACATATTCTTATTTTTTAGTTTAAGAAACATTGAAAATCTAGGTTAGAGTATTGTCACTGTTTAATATGTAGATAAGTAAGTGAATACATTGGTAGTTAAGGTTAAAGTTTGTTCAGATGTTATCCAGTAGGCTTTTGGTCTGCTTTTTGGTGATTTGCTTAAACAGAATGATAGATTGCTTAGAGAAGTGACAGAAGTTTCATTGTTAAAAAATCATCTGATACTTTAGGAGGGTTCCTTGTGTTGCCACAGATGTCATTTAACATGTGTATGTCAAAAGCATTTGACTCATTATGTTGTGGGAATATTTTTGGTGAGGCAAGAACATTTATTTATTTTTTTTCTAAAATTGCAGTGGGTGCTTAAATTGTGATGATTGCATTAACATACAGTAATATAGTTTGGCTTGATTGATTTTAATGTGTATTGATTTTTTTGAAGTATTCATACACGTTTCTCATGAATTCATCATCTGGGTCCATTTTCCATTCCATCCTGGCAGAATGCTTGCATTTTAATTAACCTGAAAATAGGGACATACCTACAAAAATAGATGCATCATGTGCAGGAGTAAATCAGGCCTGAAAGTAGCAGCATTACCCCCCCCCCCAAAAAAAAAAAAAGACAGAGGTTTATTTGGACTATGTTTTTAAATGTGGTAATAGAGCTTGCTATGCTATTACAATATGAATTAAACACAGTTTAGATAACTCTCAGTTGTTTCATCAGAATTTTCCTATTATTTTTAGATGCAATTTATTTATTTATTTATGTTACATTTGTTTACCCAGAAAGTCTGACTTGGAATGAATCAATTTTCAGTGGAGGCCTGGGGAGAAATACTCCAGACACGTCTTTGCAACATGGCAGGAAACACGATCACCCAGAGAAAACACACAGGAATGCAAGGAGAACATGCAGACTCTGCACAGAAGGCAACTCAGCTGAGAATTGAACAGGAGAACCTCTTCCTGTGAGGTGACAACAGAAACTGCTGCACCACTGTACTATCCTATTTGCTAGATTTGTGCTCTAGGAGAAAAAACACCCCACCATGTACATCTCCTGACCCACTGACTATAAATTGATAGTACTTACTAGTTATGGTAGGTGGAATCCAAGAGTGTTCTTTTTGCCACATTTCAGTAATGGCCAAAACTTTTGGGTCATGGTGACTTAACCAGGATTCTAGTTGTGTTCATTTATTGTTTACACCATGAGAAATTAGACATGTAATTCACAACAGTTTCTTACTCGGCAGTATATTGGCATTCACCAAGGAGGAAAAAGACCAATTAGTAGCAGTAGGCTTGTGTTCAGCTGTATGTAATCTGCTGGCAGTAGAAGTAATATTATAGCAATAACCCATGCCTGGGTGTGGGTAATGCTAAATTTACCCACGGTTGGCGTGGTTTCGTCCCAAGGGCAAAGCCTGAGGGACCAAACAAAGCCAACCGTGGGTAAATTTAGCATTACCCACACCCAGAAGTGGGTTATTGCTATTATACCATGACATTATTTAAGAAAAGAAACTATTACTTTTCTTAAATAATGGCATAGTATAATGCCTGTTTACTGGCCTTCTGCAGATGTCTGGCATCCGCGGCAGTTCTGATGTACTGCATGCGCAGTACATGAGAGCTGTGGGCAAAACGGAGAAAGCAAGATCTCCGTTGCTTTTTATAGCTATGTTAAATGAGTTTAACATAGCGAGACAGTTTTAAAATAAGCAACGGAGATGTCCGTTGCTTATTTTAAACTGTCTCGCTATGTTAAACTCATTTAACATAGCGAACATAAAAAGCAACGGAGATCTTGCTTTCTCGTTGTTTTTAAAACACTGTCTCGCTATGTTAAATGGGTTTAACATAGCGAGACAGCTTTAAAATAAGCAACGGAGATCTCCGTTGCTTATTTTAAAGCTGTCTCGCCATGTTAAACCCATTTAACATAGTGAGACAGTGTTTAAAAACGAGTTATACTAATGGAAAAAAGTCCGGGCGACCGGACCTTTTTCCATTAGTATAACTCGATTTACAACGGGCACGCTGGCATATCAGCGAGCACGTTTTGGGGGGATCATGGTATAATGTAAAATAATATGATTTTGTGGGATTTAAAGAAAACTGTAATTGTAGCACAGGGACTGCTAATTGTTATAAGATTTTATTAACAAAAGGTAACTTTCCTTTCTAGTTAGTCTATGGAACACATATCAGGAAATACATTTGGTATGCCTCACTTTTTTTATTACCCTGAAAGAGGATGATGACATTTTAGTATATGTTTGTTTTTTAGTAATGGTGAGTATGAGTAAAATTAATTGAATGCAGAGAAAGGAAGGGTGTTTTGGCATTGTAGAAATTGAAATGGATGTGTAGTATAGCAAAATGGTATAAATACAAATAAAATTTGATAATATTTTTTTTCTTTTTTTATTGCAAGCAGAAGTGGTTTCAACAGAAGAGTGTTGCAAGACTAAGACATAATGTAGGGAGACTATAGATTTAAATTCAACTAGAGTGATGTAGGGATAAGGACATGAGGGTAATAAAGTGGGCTTCCAATCAGTAAGCTAAATGCATCCAATCAGCGTGTGCACATGCAATGAATTTCAGCAGGGAGACACTCGGTGTGCTCAGGTAAGAGAACAATGCAAAAGGATAACTGTTCATCCATTTGAAAAATAAGTATTAGTCAAAAAAACAAAAAAAAAACATCTGGATACATGTGAGGAACTTGTTAAGGACACAGGCTGCTTATTCCATAAAACTTCTGTAAACAAGATAAATATGGCATATTGATACACATACACACACATACACACACACACACACACACACACACACACACACACACACACACACACACACACACACACACACACACACACACACACATTGTATTATATATAGATATGTTACACACACACACACACACACACACACACACACATTGTATTATATATAGATATGTTACACACACACACACACACACACACGCACACACACACGCAGATACACACGCACATACACACACACACACACACACACACACACACACACACACACACACACACACACACACACATATATGTGACCAAATGGTCAAACAGTATACTGACAGTAAAACAGATGTGCAGATATATCGAATGCACTACTGACCCTATCTACCTACCTACTATTCAAGCTGGATGGGTCTGATAAGCAATATTTGGTTGAAAGGGTAGTAAATAACAATGATCAAAGGAGTATTTGGTAATGAACAGCCCACTCATCTTCCTTTTACTAAACAAAACAGCTGATACCCACATTTTAGTTCATACCATTGTTGCTTTTCCAGCCTTGCATTTTTTATTGTTTCTGATGATTTTTTGGCTGCATATAATTTACTGTTTCCCCTGCTACACTGTCTGAGGTAATACTTTTTGCTACTTAATACAATATGTCTTCCTGGCAGTGGCTGAAATAGGGCCTTTGGGATTAGTACAATACTTAGGTCGGCAAACTTAATATATAAGTAAATAAATTCTTGTTGCTAAACACTGTAGATTAAAGATGTACAGTGTCTAAGACCTGATTACATTTATTTGCTAACTGGATAAACTGTAACATTTTATTATGCCATGGTTGGTTGGCAGTTGATTCAGTGTTATTTTGAAAATATCTTCAGGACATTAAACTCTGATGGCTCAGCTACTATTTAAGTAGTTGACCTGTTCGATCTAGCCTTAGTGATAACAGTAGGAAACAGCTCCAGTGAAAAGCCTATAGCTTGTCATTAAAGGATGACTTTCACTTGTATCTCTTGAGCTTAATTCTCACATGTTTGAGCATGCTGCTTTGAGACGGCATTTGCTAAGAGTTTTGTTAACTTCTTTCCCTTTTAGAATAAAATTGATTTACTCACTTATCAGTAAGTTCTGGGTGGTCTGAGGTAAGTGAACCTCGTGGAAAGAGAGACACACTGATTAATTGAAATTTTTCTCCAATGTGCACAGATATCGGACTAAGAATAATAAAGGTTTTTGAAGTGTGGGGGATTTGTCCCTCACAAAAAAATGTTTATTTTTGTGGCACACGTGGTTGTACATAGAGCAGCTGAAATAACTGTATTTACAGAAAACAGATTGTCAAACAGTCAGTGATGAGCTCTTGCGACTAGATAAGCATGATGTGAACTTTTATATGAGTGTACATTGTAGATTTGATATGAATGTTTAATTTCATTGTCCTAGATGGTGAAGGATAGCTGCAGTATTGGCTGAAAATACCATTTAATAACTGGTAATTTGACACTGGGGTTTTATGCAACATGCTGAGTTTGGGAAGTTTGAATATTTATTTGGTGAAATCAAGAAATTACAGTTTTGACTTACAGCACGCAGGTAGTTCCAATAATAGTGGTTATGCAGCTAGCAAGGGATAAATGCTGAGGGGGTGTCACAGTGCTTCAGTATTAGAATGCAATGCTGTAATAGCAGTAACTTGCATTGTGTATAGGTTTCTCAGTAATAGTAAAACCAACAAAATGCTACTCACATTTTTCTTCATTAGTAAGAACAGAACTGTGACGAGTCCATCTTGATGCTTCAGCCACGTAACACGAGCAGCTTAAATTATTCCGAGCAGATGGATGTCCAGTGCCAAAAAGACAGATACCAGATAAACAATTCATATAGAACAGGTAAAGACCACTTTGAAACAGAACACATTTCTTATATTTATACCTGCTGTTCTCGCTGGCACAAACAAGTGCCCCAGTGTCTTCATCCACGTATATTTGTGGTTCATCTATTTGATCTGCAATAATGAAGAAAAAAAAAATTCTTCACATTATTGAGAAAATAAAATTCCTGAGGAGTCAAGAAATGTTTTGGTACCAATTTTTAAGAATAAGGGTGATGTGCAGAGCTATACTAACTACAGAGGGATAAAACGGATCAGTCAAAGCATGAAGTCATGGAAAAAGAATAGTGCAAGTGAGGTTAAGAAGGGAGTGATGATTAGTGAGCAACAGTATGGTTTCATGCTGGAAAAGAGCACTACAGATGCAATGTTTGCTTTGAGGGTGTTGGAGAAGTATAGAGGTCAGAAGGAGTTGCATTGTGTCTTTGTGGACTTAGAGAAAGCATATGACAAGGTGCCTAGAGAGGAGTTGTGGTATTGTATGAGGAAGTCAGGAGTCGCAGAGAAGTGTGCAAGAGTGGTACAGGATATGTACGAGGGTAGTGTGACAGTGGTGAGGTCTGCAGTGGGAGTGACAGATGCATTTAAGGTGGAGGTGGGATTACATCAAGGATCAGCTCTGAACCCTTTCTTATTTGCAGTTGTGATTCACAGGTTGACAGATGAGATCAGACAGGAGTCCCCATGGACTATGATGTTTGCCAATGGCATTGTGATTTGTAGTGAGAATAGGAAGCAGGTTGAGGAGACTCTGGAGAGATGGAGATGTACTCTAATGTATATATGTGAATGAGAGGGAGGCTGCAGGAATGGTGAGCATGCAGAGAGTAGAGTTAGCGAAGGTGGATGAATTTAAATACTTGGGATCAACAGTTCAGAGTAATGGTGAGTGTGGATGGGAGGTGAAGAAGAGTGTAAAGGCAGGGTGGAGTTGGTGGAGAATAGTTTCAGGAGTGATTTGTGACAGACGAGTACCAGTAAGAGTGAAAGGGAAGGCCTACAAGAGGGTTGTGAGACCAGCTATGCTATATGGGTTGGAGATGGTGACATTGACAAAAAGGCAGGAGTCAGAGCTGGAGGCGGCAGAGTTAAATATGTTAAGATTTGCTTTGGGTGTGATGAGGATGGACAGGATTAGGACTCGGTATATTAGAGTGTCAGCTCAGGTTGGACGGTTTGGAGACAAAGCCAGAGAGGCAAGATTACATTGGTTTAGACATCTGCTGAGGAGGGATGCTGGGTATATTGGGAAAAGGAAGCCAAGGATGGAGCTGCCAAGTAAGAGGAAAAAAGGAAGGTCTAAGATAAAGTTTATGGATGTGGTGGAAGAGGATATGCAGGTGGTTGGTGTGACAGAGCAAGATGCAGAGGACAGGCAGAAATGGAAACAAATGATCCACTGTGGCGACCTCTAATGGAAACAGCCAAAAGAAGAAGAATATTGAGAAAATAAAATTAGTTGGATTATATGCAATAAAAGGGCTAGGCTGAATGAAAAAGAAAGTCTGCATCCTTCTATTGACACATATAACTTTTACAATTAGTATTTAATCTTTCCTTAAACAGACTAAATGAAAAGTGTGAAGACTATGTCCTGCAGCCACATTTATGTATATCTTTTTCAAATGTACCAGCATATTTCTGAGAACATTTACTTTTACCCCTCTGCGTATCAGCACCAGTAGTTGTCTGGCTGGTGGCTCATATGGTTAGAGATATGAGTTATTAACAACAAGCAGCAGCATGTAGGCGAGGATTTGAATCACTTACCTTATATTTGCTTACTCTATGCCTCTGAGCAAGTAACTTAACCGAACAGTGCTCTAGGGAACTTAGGTCGGTCTCCTGGACTCCATACCTAGTAAATAGCTATAATCTTATAACCCTGTAGAACCAACCATATCACATGTCAGCATTCCTGGAAATAAACAATTTATTTATTAATTTATTTTTATTTTGGAATTGGTTTACCAGGAAAGTCTGACTGCATCATAAACTACCAATTTTTAGTGGAGGGCCAGGGAGAAAAGCTCAACATACATAAAGTCAAATCATTGCTTTAGCAGAGTGGGAAAATTCAGCAGGCGTAATTAAGTCATAACATTCAGATACAATTGAAACATAGCATGACCATAGGAGAATGCAATGATAATACTGTTGTACTTACATAACAGATGATTTACATAAAAAGGAAAAATACATAATAGGATAAGTAAATATGGGCAAGAATATAAAGTTACATAGGCTGCTAACATATGAGGGAAACATTCTTCAGATCATAAGATATATTGATCTACATATTTCATCTGCAAATTGCAAGATCTTAACTTACAAAAGAGTAGGTATGAGAGTGAAAAGAAAAAGCAGGGAGGTAAAAGTAGCAAGAGAACTAGTAGCTGTTAAAATAATAGATATTGGGAGAGGGTAGAAGGAGACAGAAAGGAGAAGGGTAATATAAAGATCAGGTGCTTATCTTGACAGATTATGTAAAAATTAAAGTAAAAAACAGCCAAAAGCATCAGAAAGAATATACAAGAAAGGGTGAGGGGTTGTGACATATATTAGAAGTGGATATAGCTGTTAAGATAGTCAGAGACAATGGAGATATAGGTGGAATGGGATAAAGGAAGGTAGGGTACGGTAGCAGAAGAGATAGGAAGAATACAGGTAGAAAAGGTGTGATAGTACCTCTGCCAGGACTAGAACAGGAGCAGATCCATGCTTCGACTAAGTACTTTGTCTTTAGTTATATGTCAGTCCACTACAGTTTGCTAACAGAGAGAACTCAGTTGTAAGGCACTTGAAATATAAAGTTACTACTTACATGAAAATATATCTTGCATAATCAAGCATCTATTTTTCAGTTTTCCTTCAATGTACACATAGGTTCATAGGTAGGTACTAGGCTATCAGCCCAAGGGCCTAAGTAAGCCTTGTCAACAAGGTTCCCTGGCTTACGCCACCTTAGAAAGTTATTTTCCTGTGCCCCTGTTGAGCAGAGCCACAGAAGTGATCCCAGGGGTGTATTTCCTATTTTCCACCCACTCATCAAGATATTTCTTGAAGAGTGTTAATGAGGAACTTTACTTGACAAAAATGGGTAGCTTGTTCCAGAGTATGGGAAGTCTCAGGGACAGGAATCCCTCCAGCATGTCCTGTTTATTGTGGTGACAAGGTTTAGGACCCTAGAGCGTGTAGCTCGGTGGGATTGGGATTTCTTTAGGTGTAGCATGTGCAACAGCTCTGGGTTTGACATAGCTTTACATCTTAGGCAGAGATCACCTTGGAGTAGGAGATATGCTACGTAGTAAAGCTGGAGTTTTTTGAGACGTGCAGTGTAGGGTATCTGTTTGTTGCCAGTAATGCTCTTTGTGAGATACTTCTGTGGCCTTTCCAGCTGCTGCAGATGTCTTGTGAAGTACGTTCCAAAAGGGGCGTTGTACTCTATAATGGGTCTAATGAGCATCGAGTAGAGGGGAACAATGACCTCTTTTTTCCTGGATGAGAACCCTTTTCTGATGAGGTGTGCAATGTAGAAGGATTTCCTGACTACTGTGGCAATGTCATTATCAAAGGAGAGACTACTGTCCACCTGGATCCCAAGGTCTCTTATCACACATTCAGTGTTAAGTGGTAGTTTATGGGTACAGAGTTTTTACCAAAGGGGATGGCAATGCACTTTTTGTCATTGAGCTTGAGGCTATGGCTCTGACACCAGGCATCTGTCTCAGTGAGGTCCTTCTCTAGGATGTCCACATCATTTGGGGACTCAACTATGGCTCCAAGTTTGTAGTTATCTGTAAACGTCATTAGCCAAAGGCCTTCTGTGTTAGCCTGTACTTCAGAGAAGTAGATACCAAATAGGAGAGGTCCCAGGACTGACCCTTGTGGTACTCCACTTGTCACTGGTTTGAAGCCAGATTTGGAGTCTGCAACTTTTACAGTGTGGGTTCTGTCAGTGAGCCAATTGGCAACCCATCTTGTGACATAGGGATTTATACCTAGTTTAGTGAGTTTAGCTATAATTCCAAACTGGGGGAATGGTGTTGAAAGCCTTGGAGAGGTCAAGATCGGCTGTTTGAACCACCTTAGCCTCATCTACGGCTTTGGTAACTGCCTTAAAGAAGTCAATCAGGTTCAGGAGGCATAATCTGCCTTTCACAAACCTGAACTGGGTGGGGTCTAGAGTTTGGAGGTTACCAATGTCTTTGTTTATGAGTTCCATGATGATATGTTCCATGGCCTTACAGACCAAGCTCGTCTGGTTAATAGGGCGATAGTTCCCAGGATCAGTGGTGGCTCCCCCTTTGTGGAGTGGGATAACTGTTGCTGTGCACCATTTAGTGGGCACAACGCCTGATGTGAGACTATGATTGAACATGGTGCTCAGGCGGGGAGCACAGTTCATTCTGAAGTTTGTGTAAATCGCAGCCTGGGATGTTGTCTGGTCCCATGGATGCTGTGTGTTTGGCTTTAGAGAGTGCAGCTTTTACCAGCATAGTTGTGATTACACAGACTCTGCATTCTTTCTGTATATATATGGGCCCTTTAGGGGGTGAGGGGGTAAAGTTAGCACTGAACGTATCTGCCAGGATGTTGGCAATATCAGTTGGTTCTGTAATTTTAATGCCGTTGTGCTGTAACTCAGAGCAGATCTGGGTGTTGCCATTGAGATTTTTGACATAGCTATAAAATGCTTTGTGGTTGTCTCCAGAATCAGTGACAATTTTGTTTACATAGCTAGCTTTGGAGGATCTTATAAAGGATCTCAGCTTCTTACTGAGGTTGACCAGGGAACTCCTCCACTCATGGGATTTTACTCTCTTTTGCAACAGTTTATTCCTTCTGTTGTAGAGTTTCTTTATGGCAGGGGACCACCAGATTGGCCTCCTTTTTTGGAGGATAGCGTCTTGGTTCTGTTTGGGATAGCAGGATCCATGTACTCATGTAAGTGCTTATAGAGTGCTTCTGTGTAGGATTCAGCAATCACACTGTATTGTCCATCTGCATGGGTGTCATGAAGTTGACCACTTCAGTCTTAAGAAACATAAAGTTGGCTTTGGAGAAATTTTTTACTGTGGTTTCCTTAATGGGGGTGGGGCGGGATGTGGATATCTAAAGTGATTAGCTTATGGTCGGATGTGACCAATGAGGAGTTGACCAGGTGTGGAACACCGGTCACTCATGTTGGTAATGACTAGGTCTATGATATTGTTGCCCATGGTAGTACTGTGGATAAGTTAATCTAGGGAATTGGAATTTATGAATTCCAGAAAGCATTGAGCAAAGGAGTTAGTACACGAGTAATTTTCCCAGTTAATGGTGGTGTAGTTGAAATCGCCCGTTAGTCAGTTAAGTGCAAACTTGCAGTACTGTATTTTAGTCTTCTGTAAAGTGCAAACTTGTAGTTTTAAAAGTACTGTATTTTATTTTTTCTCTTACCTAATTGTTTTACTGAATAGTGTGCTGTGTGTCTCTCTGCTGTAAGAGGGGGTGGTGGTCTTCTCACTTCTTTGTTATCTGATATTTAACTGTTAGCCTAGAGGGCTTGCTCTGTACTTTAAGTGCTAGCCACAAAGTTTGAGAATTCATTTTATGCTCAATTTCTGACAGACTTGGTTGGCTAGAATCACCTGCATTAGAAGCTGAAGTTAAGTGCAAACTTGCAGTACTGTATTTTAGTCTTCTGTTAAGTGCAAACTTGCAGTTTTAAAAGTACTGTATTTTATATGTTTCGGTTACCTAATTGTTTCACTGAATAGTGCGCTGTGTGTCTCTCTGCTGTAGGAGGGGGTTGTGGTCTGACTTTTTTGTTATCTGATATTCAGCTTTCTCTGTACTTTAAGTACTAGCCACAATGTTTGAGAATTTGTTTTATGCTCAATTTCTGAGAGACTTGGTTGGTTATAATCACCTGCATTAGAAGCTGAAGTTAAGTGCAAACTTGAAGTACCATATTTTAGTCTTCTGTTGCAGTTTTAAAAGTACTGTATTTTATTTTTTCTCTTACCTAATTGTTTCACTGAATAGTGTGCTGTGCGTCTCTCTGCTGTAAGAGGGGGTTGTGGTCTTCTCACTTCTTTGTTATCTGATATTTAATGGATAGCCTATAGGGCTTCCTCTGTACTTTAAGTGCTATCCACAAAGTTTGAGAATTCATTTTATGCTCAATTTTGGAGACACTTGGTTGGCTATAATCACCTGCATTAGATGCAGAAGTTAAGTGCAAACTTGCAGTACTGTATTTTAGTCTTCTGTTAAGTGTAAACTTGCAGTTTTAAAAGCACTGTATTTTATTTTTTCTGTTACCTAAGGTAATAAAAAGTGCTATATATAAATTGCTTGAAACAATAATCAGTATAAATAAGCCAAAAAAAGGATACTTGTATGTCTCAAATGAGAGTTGTAGTCATCACCCCTCTTCCACTCTGCTCAGTGTGTATAGACACAAATTCTCTCAAAGTTAGGGCTTAAATACAAGAAGATACAATCTTAGACAACTTTTTTTTTAAAAAAAGCACAAAAGACCCAGCACCCACTAGCCATCAGCCAATTAACACAATCCAGCCAAAAAGTTAAAGAAAGGATTCTGCTAACTCAAGACGGCCTGTTCTTGTGCTTTGAAAACTAACTGTAAAGACAAACAGGCCTGGAGCCAGCAAAATCTTAACTAGAACAATGCTAAAGCTATAAGCCTACAGTCTTTAGACAGTAAACACTACAGAAAGCCAGAAAATGAATGTTTTAAACAGATAAAAGAGCAAAGAGACTCAAAAGAATGTGTTTAGCTGCAAACAAATCAAATACCAGTGCATATTAGTTAATAGCAATAAAATGCAGTAAAAACTATGCAGCACACAATAAAAAGTGCTATATATAAATTGCTAGAAACAGCAATAATTATAAATAAGCCAAAAAAAGGATACTTATATATCTCAGATAAGAGTTGTAGTCAATGCCCCTCCTCCACTCTGCTCAGTGTGTATAGACAGAAATCCTATCAAAGTTAGGGCTTAAATACCAGAAAATTCAATCTTAGACATTTTTTTAAAAGAAATGCACAAATGAACCAGCCTCCACTAGCCAGCAGCCAATTAACACAATCCAGCCAGAAAGGTAAAACAATGCTTCTGCTAATTCAAGATGACCTGTTCATCTGCTTTGAACAATCACTGTAAAGACAAATAGGCCCAGAGCCAACAAATATGAACTAGGACAATACTAACGCTATTAGGCTACACTCTTTAGACAGTAAACACTACAGAAAGCCACAAAATGAAAGTATTTTAATAGATAAAGGAGCAAAGAGACTCTACAGAATGCTTTTAACTGCAAACAAAAAAGTTACCAGTGCAGATTAGTTAATAGCAATAAAATGCAGTAAAAACTCTGCAGCAGGCAATAAATAGTGCTATATATAAATTGCAAGAAACAATAATCAGTATAAATAAGCCAAAAAAACAGGATACTTATATATCTCAGATCAGAGTTGTAGTCAACTCCCCTCCTCCACTCTGTTCAGGGTGTATAGACAGAAATCCTCTCAAAGTTAAGGCTTAAATACCAAAAGATACAACCTTAGACAACATTTTTTAAAAGCACAAAAGAACTAGCCCCCATTAGCCAACAGGCAATCAACATGATCCAGCCAGAAAGGTAAAGAAAGGCTTCTGCACATTCAAGATGGCCTGTTCATGTGCTTTGTACAATCACTCTAAAGAAAAATGGGCCCAGAGCCAGCAAATCTGAACTAGGACAATACTAAAGCTATTAGTCTACACTCTTTAGACAGTAAGCACTACAGAAAGCCACAAAAATGAAAGTTTTTAAATAGATACAGGAGCAAAGAGACTCTAGAGAATGCTTTTAACTGCAAACAAATGAGTTACTCATGCAGATTAGTTAGCAATAAAATGCAGTAAAAACTATGCAGCAGGAAATAAAAAGTGCCCTATATATATATGTATATATATATATATATATATATATATATATATATATATATATATATATTGCTAGAAACAATAATCAGTATAAATAAGCCAAAAAAAAGGGTACTATATATGTCAGATTAGAGTTGTAGTCAACACCCCTCCTCCACTCTGCTCATTGTGTATAGATAGACATTTTGTCAAAGTTAGGGCTTAAATACCAGAAAATACAACCTTAGACATTTTTTTTTAAAAATAAAAGCACAAATGAACCAGCCTCCACTAGCCAGCAGCCAATTAACACAATCCAGCCAGAAAGGTAAAACAATGCTTCTGCTAATTCAAGATGGCCTGTTCATCTGCTTTGAACAATCACTGTAAAGACAAATAGGCCCAGAGCCAACAAATCTGAACTAGGACAATACTAAAGCTATTAGCCTACACTCTTTAGACAGTAAACACTACAGAAAGCCACACAATGAAAGTATTTAAATAGATAAAGGAGCAAAGAGACTCTACAGAATGTTTTTAACTGCAAACAAAAAAGTTACCAGTGCAGATTAGTTAATAGCAATAAAATGCAGTAAAAACTCTGCAGCAGGCAATAAATAGTGCTATATATAAATTGCAAGAAACATTAATCAGTATAAATAAGCCAAAAAAACAGGATACTTATATATCTCAGATCAGAGTTGTAGTCAACTCCCCTCCCCCACTCTGTTCAGGGTGTATAGACAGAAATCCTTTCAAGGTTAGGGCTTAAATACCAAAAGATACAACCTTAGACAACATTTTTTAAAAGCACAAAAGAACTAGCCCCCACTAGCCAACAGGCAATAACCATGATCCAACCAGAAAGGTAAAGAAAGGGTTCTGCATATTCAAGATGGCCTGTTCATGTGCTTTGTACAATCACTCTAAAGATAAACGGGCCCAGAGCCAGCAAATAAGAACTAGGACAATACTAAAGCTATTAGTCTATACTCTTTAGACAGTAAGCACTACAGAAAGCCAGAAAATGAAAGTTTTTAAATAGATAAAGGAGCAAAGAGACTCTAGAGAATGCTTTTAACTGCAAATAAATGAGTATAAATAAGCCAAAAACAAAGGATACTATATATGTCAGATTAGAATTGTAGTCAACACCCCTCCTCCACTCTGCTCATTGTGTATAGATAGACATTTTGTCAAAGTTAGGGCTTAAATACCAGAAGATGCAACCTTAGATAACTTTTTTTAAAAAAAGGACAAAAGGACCAGCCCCCACTTGCCAGCAGCCAATTAACACAATCCAGCCAGAAAGGTAAAAAAATGCTTCTGCTAATTCAAGATGGCCTGTTCATGTGCTTTGAACACCCATTGTGAAGACAAACAGACCCAGAGCCAGCAAATCTGAACTAAGACAATACTAAACCTAATGGCCTACACTCTTTAGACAGTAAACACTACAGAAAACCACAAAATGAACGTTTTTAAACAGATAAAGGAGCAAATAGACACTATAGAATGTTTTTAACTGCAAACAAATCAGTAACCCATGCATATTAGTTAATAGCAATAAAATGCAGTAAAAAAATATGCAGCAGGCAATGCAAAGTGCTATATACAAATTGCTAGAAACAATAATCAGTATAAATAAGCCAAGAAACAGGAAATATTATATATCTCAGATTAGAGTTGCAGTCAACTCCCCTTTTCCACTCTGCTCAGTGTGTGTAGACAGAACTCATCTCAAAGTTAGGGCTTAATTAACAGAAGATACAACCTTAGACAACTTTTTTCTTAAAAAAGCACAAATAAACCAGCTCCCACTAGCCAGCAGCCAGTTAATACAATCCAGCCAGGAAGGTAAAGAAAGGTTTCTGCTATTTCAAGATGGCCTGTTCATGTGCTTTGAACAATCACTGTAAAGACAAACAAGCCCAGAGCCATCAAATCTGAACTAGGACAATACTAAAGCTATGAGCCTATACTCTGTAGACAGTAAACACTACAGAAAGCAACAAAATTAAAGTTTTTAAACAGAAAAAAGAGAAAAGAGATTCTACAGAATGCTTTTGACTGCAAATAAATCAGTTATGCATGCAGATTAGTTAACAGAAAAAAATGCAATAAAACTATGCAGCAGGCAATACAAAGTGATATATATAAATTGCTAGAAACAATAATCAGTATAAATAAGGCAAAAAAACAGGATACTTATATATCTCAGATCAGAGTTGTAGTCAACACCCCTCCTCCGCTGTGCTTAGTGTGTATAGACAGAAATCCTCTCAAAGTTAGGGCTTAAATACTAGAAGATACAACCTTAGACAACTTTTTTTTTAAAAAGCACAAAAGAACCAGAACCCATTAGCCAGCAGCCAATTAAAACAATCCAGCCAGAAAGGTAAAGAAATGCTTTTGCTAACTCAATATGGACTGTTCATGAGCTTTGAACAATCACTGTAAAAACAAACAGGCTCAGAGACAACAAATCTGAAATAGGACAATACTAAAGCTATTAGCCTACACTCTTTAACCAGTAAACACTACAGAAAGCCACAATATGAAAGTTTTTAAATAGATAAAGGAGCAAAGAGACTCTACAGAATGCTTTTAACTACAAACAAATCAGTTACAAATGCAGATTAGTTAATAGCAATAAAATGCAGTAGAAATATGCAGCAGGCAATAAAAAGAGCTATATATAAATTGCTAGAAACAATAATCAGTATAAATAAGGCAAAAAAAGGATACTTATATAGCTCAGATCAGAGTTGTAGTCAGCGCCCCTCCTCCACTCTGCTCAATGTGTATAGACAGAAATCCTCTCAAAGTTAGGGCTTAAATACCAGAAGATACAACCTTAGACAACTTTTTAAAAAAAACACAAAAGAACCACCCTCCACTAGCCAGCAGCCAATTAACACAATCCAGCCAGAAAGGTAAAGAAAGGCTTCTGTTAATTAAATATGGCCTGTTCACAATCAATGTAAAGAAAAACAGAGCCAGCAATTCTGAACTAAGACAATGCTAAAGCTATTAGCCTACAGTCTTTGTATAGTAAACACTAAAGAAAGCCACTAAATGAAAGTTTTTCAACAGATAAAGGAGCAAAGAGACTATACAAAATGCTTTTACCTGCAAACAAATTAGTTACCCATGAAGATTAGCTCATAGCAATAAAATACAGTAAAAACTATGCAGCAGGCAATACAAAGTGTTATATATATAAATTGCTAGAAACAATAGTCAGTATAAATGAGCCTAAAAAGGATACTTATATATCTCAGATCAGAGTTGTAGTCAATGCCCCTCCTCCACTCTTTAGACAGTAAATACTACAGAAAGCCACAAAATGAAAGTTTTTAAATAGATAAAGGAGCAAAGAGACTCAACAGAATGCTTTTAACTGCAAATAAATCAGTAACCCATGCAGATTAGTTAATAGCAATAAATTGCAGTAAAAAAGTATGCAGCAGGCAATAAAAAGTGCTATATACAAATTGTTAGAAACAATAATCAGTATAAATAAGCCAAAAAACAGGAATTCTTATATATCTCAGATTAGAGTTGTAGTCAATGCCCCTCCTCCACTCTGCTCGGTGTGTATAGACAGAAATCCTCTCAAAGTTAGGGCTTAAATACCAGATGATTCAAGCTTAGACAACTTTTTTTTTAAAAAGCACAAAAGAACCAGCCCCTACTAGCCAGCAGCCAATTAACACAGTCAAGCCAGCAAGGTAAAGAAAAGGTTCTGCTAATTAGAGATGGCCTGTTCATGTGCTTTGAACAATCACTGTAAAGACAAACAGGCCCAGAGCCAGCAAATCTGAACTAGGACAATACTAAAGCTATTAGGCTACACTCTTTAGACAGTAAAATACAGAAATCCACAAAATGAAAGTTTTTAAACAGATAAAAAAGCAAAGAGACTCAACAGAATGCTTTTAACTGCAAACAAATCAGTAACCCATCCAGATTAGTTAATAGCAATAAAATGCAGTAAATATTATGCAGCAGGCAATAAAAAGTGCTATATATAAATTGGTAGAAACAATAATCAGTATAAATAAGGCAAAAAAACAGGATACTTATATATCTAAACAGTGTAAGAAACTTCTCTGTGTGGAAGATTTTCAGTCCATATATTTCTAGTTAATCATTGTATATTAATCAGATCAGACAATAGTAGTAGAAGTAGCCAACGTAAAAGTCAAAAAGTAACAATAGAAAATATATAATTCTACAGCATTACTAAGTTTTCGAAAGTAATCCAAGCAAGGCAGGCAGTCTGTTTCCAGTTGAAAATCCTTTATTAAGTACACAGACAAGCAATCCAAGTAAAACAAAAATAGAGTAATAATTTCCTCACACGCTTTCTAAATATATATATACTTTTTGTCAGGCATTGGGAGTGGTTTATTGTGCTGTAAAACAAAGTGTTATTGGTACACATGTTAAATTCACATCCCTTCTCCCATCAGTGTGACATTCCAGCTGGTCCTGCCCTACCTAGTAGCTGTCATAATAATATATAGCCCTAATGTACTTTAATGGTACATCTTATTTAACCAAATTATTAAGTAGATTATTAAGTCTGTGATTTTATACAAGGCAATATACTACATGGCTGGAAATATATCAACCTTAGTTCATTTTGCGATCAAAAATTATATATAAATATATACATATACATTTTGTATGTAAAAATCAGTTTCTATTTTCATAACCTATTGTTAACAAAGATCGCTTTCATCCTTCTAGATTTCTTCAGGTCTGTGTACAAGAACTCTAAAAACCTATATAATTGTATAATTAGTTACTATTGTTATTACCATCATTTTGAATAAAGTGGAAAAAGAGAACCAGAAAAAAATAAAAATAAAAAAAATATATATGTATGATGATGGAAACAAAATATACACTTAAATTTCAAATGATTTAAAATAGTATTTAAAACCAATTTATAGAAAAAAATAAAATAAAATGCAATTAGTCATGTAAACAATGTGGCAATTTTCTAAGTTCCAGTGCACTTTTATTTGAACAGTAGTAGTTTAGTCCAGGCTTTCTAAAAGAGTTCATCTTTAATTGCCACGAGTTCATGTTTCTCCAGAATATTCGGGATGTCTCCTTCAAGGTCATCTATGTCTATGTGATCCAGGATCTGGAACTTAAAACCTGTGTGTCTTTTATGAAGAGAAAGGTGTTTGTCTAGTGCATTATTTTTACATCTAGAGCGGATTTCTGACAGATGAAATGAAATCCTTCGCTTGAGTTTATTTACAGTCTTGCCCACATAGAATGTATCACATTCATTGCACTGTGCCCTGTAAGTTACTTTTTTAGTGTTACAGTCACCCCCTGCACTGGTTTTAATGATCTTCTTTAAATAAGGGAAATAAAAACTATCAACTTGCTGTATAAATATGCAAAATGTACAATTAGTTTCACATCTTTTAGTGCTTTTCTCACATGGTGTAGGTTTAAATTCAACAAAACTTCTAATATTCCTGGCCTTCCTATAAACAAATGATGAGGCTTCACCTAAGATGTTAATCAGAAAAGGGTTTCCTGTGACAATGTCCCAGTTTTCTTCAATAATATTTTTGATATTGTGATAATCCAAAGTGTATGTCAGGATGCAGCTATTTTTGCATTTGTTATTCTCTGTGGGATTACTTAACATTTTTCTACTGGGGAGGTTGAGTTGGTACTTTGGTTTCTGAAACCAAGGTTTTTGTTCCGTTAAAGGATCCCTGAATCGGTGTGGAATTCCAGCATTTTAAGACATGGATAATGACAGGCTAAAACATTTACTAACTATACCTATCTAGAATGATACAGAAGCAGATCAGATACAAACGGAAACAGAAAATGGACAGGGAAGAATGGGCCTAGAAAATATGAATTCAGACATTTTCTAAACTAGAAAAGCAACTGAAACGCATGCAGGGTCTCTACTGGGAACACATTTATTTACAACAAAGCATAGATAAGAAGAGACTACCCCGGGGACTTAGATTGAACAAAAGACCAATGTGGAAAAATATGGATGATTCATTGTCTATGGAATGGGAAGATATTTTAGAGGATGCCAGCTACAAACTTATTCGTCTGCTAGTACGGAACAATCTTAGTGTGCAGGAAGCTACAAAGGCTGACATCACATCTTTAAAAACAATATTGGAAAATGAGAACCACAATAACCTAGATGCTATCTTTGAGCTACTTAAAGAAAGAGTGAAAGGATATGAGCAGTCCATTAAAGAAAGAAAGATTAATAAAATGAAACGAGATCAACTGGACAAAGATGATCCTGGGAGACTTACTAGGAGGTACAATAATAATATCAACAACAACAGGAGAACCAACAACAGACAAGGTTTTAGTTATTACAGGGGATATAAGGGAAAATATAACCATGCCAGCAGACCTCAACGGGATTTTCCCAGGGGAGATCCTCGCACAAAACTAGACAGGGGCACAATACAGGACCACCAGGAGACTGCCCCTCCAACATCTCATTCCCCACAATCCCAATCCCCTCTGGCTATCATCATTCCACAGAAGCCTTTGACATCACAAAAGGATCAGGACAGGAACATAAGCCACAGCAGCAACCAGAACTGACAGAGAGTTCTACAGGACTACCAGGATAACCGGGACCACAGACAATCCAGCTACCAGGAGCAGCAGCACCATCACAGAGACCAGTTTCTTCAGGAAGACCAATATCAACAGCACAGACATCAACCACCACACCAATACCAAAGCCAGCATCAGTACCAGAACAAGAACGATGACCACCACCAGAGCCCCAGAGCTTGTCCCTCTTACCAGATCCCCCTCATACCACAGCCACAGCAAGGAATACTACTACAACCTACCGAGATTCAAAAAGCAGAGGAGGAATTCCAGAGGTCTCATACTCTATCCACAAACTCCCAGGGAGACAGGAGAACCAAACAGTGGACAGGGGTGAGTGAAATACAATACCTGGGCAATCCCGACTGGAACCTCTACTACAACCCAGGTCCCAGGCTCAGACAGAGGAAACAGCCAAAATAACAGGTACAATAACAACAACAACAGGTACCACAATAACAGGTGCTCCACTTATCTGGAACCACTCTGTTAAAGCACTGACTGAAGAGGAAAAAAGTGTGTTGTCCAAAGGACTTACTTTTGTACCAAGCTGCAGGAGTGAGGTTGCTCAAGTACTGATAGACCTTAAAATGTTTGTGAGGAAGCTCAACTTAAGGGTACAGTTTCATGGCAAAAGTAATGACACTGAAAATAAGCCTATTGATGAAACTATAAAAAGGCCTAGCAGCTATTGTCCACCACTACATCAAACACTAGCTGCTTTCGAAGTGAAATGTGAGATGGATATCAGGAAACTGCTTAAAAAACCTGCAAAGAAAAAACTTTATAACTTAACACAGGGAGAAAGAAAAGCATTGCTTGAGCTAGGCAATGATAAATCCAGGAGTGTAATGAAGGCAGATAAGGGAGGAGGTATACTTGTGACTGATACCACTTGCTACAACCAAAAGATAGAGAACATGCTGGAGGATAACAGATTTTATGAGTTATTTGCCATGGATGACATAAAAAGAGCATATGATTTATGGAACACTAATCTCACCACATTATGGGAAGAAAAACTTATCACTGAAAATCTTTATAATTATTTATGGAGCCCATGCCCACGTTTACCTTACTTTTTTGGAATACCAAAGCCACACAAGAACAGAGAAGACCCACTTTATAGACCGGTGGTAGCAAGTGGAGGTTCCCTTACTGAAGCCACAGCCATTTACCTTGATTACTTGCTGAAACCTCTAGCAGAAAAGAATAGGTCATGCATAAGAGATTCAATGGATTTTTTGAAGAAAATAAAAAAACATTACAGTGGAAGCTGACAGTATTTTGGTAACTATTGATGTGGAATCCTTGTACACAGTGCTCCCTCACAATTACTGTATGACAGCAGCTATGGAGTCTTTTAAGAAACATAATCAGGGTACACAGGCACAACTGAAAAAGTTAAGCAAGCTCATTAATTTTGTAGTGGACTTCAGTTTATTTACTTTCAATGGCAAACACTACAAACAAAAAACTGGTATAGCAATGGGGGCTGCCATGGCTCCCAGCATAGCTAACATAGCCCTGTGCAAATTGGAGGAGGACTTTGTGTTAAGCAACACATACTTCATGCAGCATATCACATGCTATTTACGTTTTATTGACAATGTCTTTATTGTGTGGGAAGGTGACACCTTGCAGCTTGGAGATTTTATCACTTACCTCAATCAAACAACCCCCTTCCTGAAGTTTACATCTTCCCATAGCTGTACTTCAACCACTTTCTTAGATATGCAGATTTCCAAGGACACCAGCAATAACAGAATCACCACTGATCTATTCAGAAAACCAACGAGAGTTAACTTATTACTCCACAGTAGAAGTCTACATCCTACAAAAAACAAGTATAATGTAGTGAAATCCCAAGGCTATAGATTAACTCGAATTACCACATAGATGGAACCATTTTTGAGAAACCTGAACAACTTAGAGAATGATTTTCTAGTGAGAAGCTATGAAAGTTAGATGTTAAAAAACATCCTGGAACCCATTATAGAACTGAAAAGGACTGAAGCACCTTCACTCAACCTCCCCAGTAGAAAAAATGTTAAGTAATCCCACAGAGAATAACAAATGCAAAAATAGCTGCATCCTGACATACACTTTGGATTATCACAGTATCAAAAATATTATTGAAGAAAACTGGGACATTGTCACAGGAACCCTTTTATGATTAACATCTTAGGTGAAGCCCCATCATTTGTTTATAGGAAGGCCAGCAATATTAGAAGTTTTGTTGAATTTAAACCTAGACCATGTGAGAAAAGCACTAGAAGATGTGAAACTAATTGTACATTTTGTATATTTATACAGCAAGATGATAGTTTTTATTGCGCTTATTTAAAGAAGATCATTAACACCAGTGCACTGGGTGACTGTAACACTAAAAAAGTAATTTACAGGGCACAGTGCAATGAATGTGATGCATTCTATGTGGGCAAGACTGTAAATAAACTCAAGCAATGGATTTCATGTCATCTGTCAGAAATCCGCTCTGGATGTAAAAATAATGCACTAGCCAAACACCTTTCTCTTCATAAAAGACACACAGGTTTTAAGTTCCAGATCCTGGATCACATAGACATGGGTGATCTTGAAGAAGACATCCCGAATATTATGGAGAAACATGAACTCATGTGGCAAGTAAAGCTGAACTCTTTTAGAAAGCCTGGACTAAACTACTACTGTTCAATTAAAAGTGCACTGGAACTTAGAAAATTGCCACATTGTTTACATGACTAATTTTATTTTATTTTTTTTCTACAAACTGGTTTTAAATACCATTTTAAATCATTTGAAATTTAAGTGTATATTTTGCTTCCATCATCATACATATATATATTTTTTATTTTTATTTTTTTCTGGTTCTTTTTTTTCCACTTTATTCAAAATGATGGCAATAACAATACTAACTAATTATACAATTATATAGGTTTTTAGAGTTCTTGTACACAGACCTGAAGAGGTCTAGAAGGACAAAAGCGATCTTTGTTAACAATAGGTTATGAAAATAGAAACTGATTTTTACATGCAACATGTATATGTATATATTTATATATAATTTTTGATCGCAAAATGAACTAAGGTTGATATATTTCCAGCCATGTAGTATATTGTCTTGTATAAAATCACAGACTTATTAATCTACTTAATAAATTGGTTAAATAAGATGTACCATTAAAGTACATTAGGGCTATATATTATTATGACAGTTACTAGGTAGGGTAGGACCAGCTCGAATGTCACACTGATGGGGGAAGGGATGTGAATTTAACATGTGTACCAATAACACTTTGTTTTACAGCACAATAAACCACTCCCATGCCTGATAAAAAGTATATATATATATATATATATATATATATATATTTAGAAAGCTTGTGAGGAAATTATTACTCTATTTTTGTTTTACTTGGCTCGCCTGTCTGTGTACTTAATAAAAGATTTTCGACTGGAAACAGACTGCCTGCCTTGCTTGGATTACTTTCGAATACTTAGTAATGCTGTAGAATTATATATTTTCTATTATTACTTTTTGACTTGAGTTTACGTTCGCTACTTCTACTACTATTGAATACGTAGATATGTAGATGGAACTACTTCTACTACTATTGTCTGATCTGATTAATATACAGTGATTAACAAGAAATAGATGGACTGAAAATCTTCCACACAGAGAAGTTTCTTACATTGTTTTGTTTTTAGACCCACTACACTTTAGTGGGTTGTTTTGATACTTCAGGGATACCACGGAGATTACTTGTTTTTTGTTGATACTTATATATCTCAGATCAAAGTTGTAGTCAATGCCCCTCCTGCACTGTGCTCAGTGTGTATAGAAAGAAATCCTCCCAAAGTTAGGGCTAAAATACCAGAATATATAACCTTAGACAACTTTTTTTAAAAAAGCACAAAAGAACCAACCCCACTAGCCAGCAGCCAATTAACACAATCCAGCCAGAAAGGTAAAGAAAGGATTCTGCTAATTCAAGGTGGCCTGTTTACGTGCTTTGAACAATCACTGTAAAGACAAACTGGTCCAGAGCCAGCAAATCTTACTTGAAAAATACTAAAGCTATTAGCCTACACACTTTAGACAGTAAAAACCACAGAAAACCATAAACTGAATATTTTTAAACAGATAAAAGAGCAAAGAGACACTACAGAATGCTTTTAACTGCAAACAAATTACTTACCTGTGCAGATTAGTTTATAGCATAAAATGCAAAAAAACTATGCACCACACAATAAAAAGTGATATATATATAAATTGCTAGAAACAATAATCAGTATAAATAAGCCATAAAAAACAGGATACTTATATATCTCAGATCAGAGTTGTAGTCAACTTAAGTTAAGGCTTAAATACCAGCAGATACAACCTTAGACAACTTTTTTTTTTAAAAGTACAAATGAATCAGCCCCCACTAGCCAGCAGCCAATTAACACAATCCAGCCAGAAAGTTAAAGAAAGGCTTCTGCTAATTCAAGATAGCCTGCTCTTGTGCTTTGAAGAATAACTGTAAAGACAAACAGGACTAGAGCCAACAAATCTTAACTAGGACAATACTAAAGCTATAAGCCTACAGTCTATAGACAGTAAACACTACAGAAAGCCACACAATTAAGCTTTTTAAATAGGTAAAAAAGCAAAGAGATTCTACAGAATGCTTTTAACTGCAAACAAATCAGTTACCCGTGCAGATTAGTTAACAGCAATAAAATGCAGTAAAAACTATGCAGCAGGTAATAATAAATAGTGCTGTATATAAATTGCTACAAACAATAATCAGTATAAATAAGCCAAAAAAAGGATAATTATATATCTCAGATCAGAGTTGTAGTCAATGCCCCTCCTCCACTCTTTAGACAGGAAATACTACAGAAAGCCACAAAATGAAAGTTTTTAAATAGATAAAGGAGCAAAGAGACTCAACAGAATGCTTTTAACTGCAAAGAAATCAGTAACCCATGCAGATTAGTTAATAGCAATAAAATGCAGTAAAAAGTAAGTAGCAGGCAATAAAAAGTGCTATATACAAATTGTTAGAAACTATAATCAGTATAAATAAGCCAAAAAACAGGAATTCTTATACATCTCAGATTAGAGTTGTAGTCAATGTGCATCCTCCACTCTGCTCAGTGTGTATAGACAAATCCTTTCAAAGCTAGGGCTTAAATACCAGGTGATACAAGCTTAGACAACTTTTTTTTAAAAATAACAAAAGAACCAGCCGCTACTAGCCAGCAGCCAATTAACACAGTCCAGCCAGCAAGGTAAAGAAAGGGTTCTGCTAATTGGAGATGGCTTGTTCAGGTGCTTTGAACAATCACTATAAAGACAAACAGGCCCAGAGCCAGCAAATATGAACTAGGACAATACTAAAGCTATTAGCCTACACTCTTTAGACAGTAAAATACAGAAAGCCACAAAATGAAAGTTTTTAAACAGATAAAAAAGCAAATAAACTCTACAGAATGCTTTTAACTGAAAACAAATCAGTAACACATGCAGATTAGTTAATAGCAATACAATGCAGTAAATATTATGCAGCAGGCAATAAAAAGTGCTATATATAAATTGGTAGAAACAATAATCAGTATAAATAAGGAAAAAAAACAGGATACTTATATATCTCAGATCAAAGTTGTAGTCAATGCCCCTCCTGCACTGTGCTCAGTGTGTATAGAAAGAAATCCTCCCAAAGTTAGGGTTAAAAAAACAGAAGATATAACCCTAGACAACTTTTTTTTAAAAAAGCACAAAAGAATCAACCCCACTAGCCAGCAGCCAATTAACTCAATCCAGCCAGAAAGGTAAAGAAAGGATTCTGCTAATTCAAGATGGCCAGTTTATGTGCTTTGAACAATCACAGTAAAGACAAACAGGCCCAGAGCCAGCAAATCTTACCAGAAAAATACTAAAGCTATTAGCCTACACACTTTAGACAATAAAAAACACAGAAAGCCACAAACTGAATGTTGTTAAACAGAGAAAATAGCAAATAGACACTATAGAATGCTTTTAACAACAAACAAATCACTTACCTGTGCAGATTAGTTATAGCATAAAATGCAGAAAAACTATGTACCACACAATAAAAAATTATATATATGCATAAGTTGCTAGAAACAGCAATAATTATAAATAAGCCAAAGAAACAGGACACATATATCTCAGATCAGAGTTGTAGTCAACACCCCTCCTCCACTCTGTTCAGAGTGTATAGACATAAATTCTCTCAAGGTTAGGGCTTAAATATCAAAAGATACAACCTTAGACAACATTTTTTAAAAGCACAAAAGAACTAATCCCCACTAGAAAACAGGCAATTAACATGATCCAGCCAGAAAGGTAAAGAAAAGCTTCTGCATATTCAAGATGGTCTGTTCAAGTGCTTTGTACAATCACTCTAAAGACAAACGGGCCCAGAGCAAGCAAATCTGAACTAGGACAATACTAAAGCTATTAGTCTACACTCTTTAGATAGTAAGCACTACAGAAAGCCACAAAATGAAAGTTCTTAAATAGATAAAGGAGCAAAGAGATTCTAGAGAATGCTTTTAACTGCAAACAACTGAGTTACCCGTGCAGATTAGTTAGCAAAAAAATGCAGTAAAAACTACGCAGTAGGAAATAAAAAATGCCCTATATATATATATATATATATATATATATATATATAGCTAGAAACAATAATCAGTATAAATAAGCCAAAAAAGGATACTATATATCTCAGATTAGAGTTGTAGTCAACACCACTCCTCCACTCTGCTCATTGTGTATAGACAGACATTTTCTCAAAGTTAGGGCTTAAATACCAGAAGATACAACCTTAGACAACTTTTTTTAAAAAAGGACAAAAGAATCAGCCTCAACGTGCCAGCAGTCAATTAACACAATCCAGCCAGAAAGTGAAAGAAATGCTTCTGCTAATTCAAGATGGCCTGTTCATGTGCTTTTAACAATCACTGTCAAAACAAACAGGCCCAGAGCCAGCAACTCTGAAGTAGGACAATACTAAATCTATTAGCCTACACGCATTAGGCAGTAAACACTACAGAACGCCACAAAATGAAAGTTTTTAAACAGATAAAGGAGCAAAGAGACTCTACTGCATGTTTTTAATTGCAAACAAATCAGTTACACACGCAGATTAGTTAACAGCAATAAAATGCAGTAAAAATTATGAAGCAGGCAATAAAAAGTGCTATATATAAATTGCTAGAAACAATAGTCAGTATAAATAAGCCAAAAAATGGATACTTATATATCTCCGATCAGAGTTATAGTCAACGCCCTTCCTCCACTCTGCTTAGTGTGTATAGACAGAAATCATCTCAAAGTTAGAGCTTAAATACCAGAAGATATAACCTTAGACACCTTTTTTTTAAAAGAAAAACACAAAAGAACCAGCCCCCACTAGCCAGCAACCAAATAAAACAATCCAGACAGAAAGGTAAAGAAAGGGTTCTGCTAACTCAAGATGGCCTGTTCATCTGCTTTGAACAATCACTGCAATAGCAAACAGGCCTGGAGCAAGCAGATCTGAACTAGGACAATACTAAAGCTATTAGCCTACAGTCTTTATACAGTAAACACTACAGAAAGCCACAAAATCAAAGTTTTTAAACAGACAAAGAGGCAACGCGACTCTACAGAATGCTTTTAACTGCAAACAAATTAGTTAACACTGCAGATTAGCTAACAGCAATAAAATGCACTAACAACTATGCAGGAAATAAAAAGTGCTATAGACACGCACACACACACACACACACACACACACACACACACACACACACACACACACACACACACACATATATATATATAAATAATTAAACCGTGAAATAGAAGAATAAGTAATAGTCTGCGAGTTTTATTTCTGATTTTTCATTTATTTTGTTCTAGAAGTATTTATTATTATATATATATATATATATATATATATATATATATATATATATATATATATATATATATATATATATATATATTCCTAGAAACAATATTCAGTATAAATAAGCCAAAAAGGATACTATATATCTCACATCAGAGTTGCAGTCAACACCCCTCCTCTACTCTGCTCAGAGTGTATAGACAGAAATTCTTTCAAACTTAGGGTTTAAATAGCAGAAGATACAACCTTAGACAATTTTTTTTAAAAAAAGCATAAAGGAACCAGCCCTACTAGCCAGCTGCCAATTAACACAATCCAGCCAGATAGGTAAAGAAATGCTTCTGCTAAATCAAGATGGCCTGTTCATGTGCTTTAACAATCACTGTAAAAACAAACAGGCCCAGAGCCAGCAAATCTGAAGTAGGACAACACTAAATAAATTAGCCTACACTCTTTAGACAGTAAAAACTACAGAAAGCCACAAAATAAAAGTTTTTAAACAGATAAAGGAGCAAAGAGACCCTAGAGAATGCTTTTAACTGCAAACAGTTGAGTTACATGTGCAGATTAGTTAGCAATAAAACACAGTAAAAACTATGCAGGAAATAAAAAGTGCTATAGACACACACACGCACACACACACACACACACACACACACACACACACACACACACACACACACACACACATACATATATATATATATAAATAATTAAACCGTGGAATAGAAGAATAAGTAATAGTCTGCGAGTTTTATTTCTGATTTTTCATTTATTTTGTTCTAGAAGTATTTATTACATATATATATATATATATATATATATATATATATATATATATATATTCCTAGAAACAATATTCAGTATAAATAAGCCAAAAAAGGATACTATATATCTCACATCAGAGTTGCAGTCAACACCCCTCCTCTACTCTGCTCAGAGCGTATAGACAGAAATTCTTTCAAACTTAGGGTTTAAATAGCAGAAGATACAACCTTGGACAACTTTTTTTTAAAAAAGCATAAAGGAACCAGCCCTACTAGCCAGCAGCCAATTAACACAATCCAGCCAGCTAGGTAAAGAAATGCTTCTGCTAAATCAAGATGGCCTGTTCATGTGCTTTTAAAAATCACTGTAAAAACAAACAGGCCCAGAGCCAGCAAATCTGAAGTAGGACAACACTAAATCGATTAGCCTACACTCTTTAGACAGTAAAAACTACAGAAAGCCACAAAATAAAAGTTTTTAAACAGATAAAGGAGCAAAGAGACTCTACTAAATGTTTTAACTGCAAACAAATCAGTTACCAACCAGATTGGTTAACAGCAATAAAATGCAGTAAAAACTATGAAGCAGGCAATAAAAAGTGCTATATATAAATTGCTAGAAACAATAGTGAGTACAAATAAGCCAAAAAAAGATACTTATATATCTCCAATCAGAGTTATAGTCAACGCCCTTCCTTCGGTCGGCTTAGTGTGTATAGACAGAAATCGTTTCAAAGTTAGAGCATAAATACCAGTAGATATAACCTTGGACACCTTTCTTTAAAAAAATGCAGAAAAGAACCAGCCCCCACTAGCCAGCAGCCAATTAACACAATCCAGCCAAAAAGGTAAAGAAAGGGTTCTGCTAACTCAAGATGGCCTGATCACCTGCTTTGAATAATCACTGTCAAGACAAACAGGCCAAGAGCCAGCACATCTGAACTAGGACAATACTAAAGCTATTAACCTACACTCTTTAGACAGTAAACCTACAGAAAGCCACAAAATCAAAGTTTTTGAACAGATAAAGGAGCATAGAGACTCTACATAATGCTTTCAACTGCAAACAAATCAGTTACCATTGCAAATTAGTTAGCAATAAAATGCAGTAAAAATGATGCAACAGGCAATAAAAAGTGCTATATATAAATTGCTAGAAACAATAACCAGTATAAAAAAGGCAAAAAAGGATACATATATATCTCAGATGAGTTGTAGTCAACACCCCTCCTCCACTCTGCTCAATGTGTATAGACAGAAATCCTCTCAAAGTTAGAGCTTAAATAAAAGAAGATATAATCTTAGACAACTTTTTTTTAAAGAACCAGCCCCCCACTAGCCAGCAGCCAATTAACACAATCCAGCCAGAAAGGTAAAAAAATGCTTCATCTATTTCAAGATGGCCTGTTCATGTGCTTTCAACAGTCACTGTAAAGACAAAGAGGCCCAGAGCCAGCAAATCTTACTAGGAAAATACTAAAGCTAATAGCCTACACTCTTTAGACAGTAAACTCTACAAAAAGCCACAAACCGAATATTTTTAAACAGATAAAGGAGCAAAGGGATACTACAGAATGCTTTTAACTCAAACAAATCAGTTACCTGTGCAGATTATTTAATAGCAATAACATGCATAAAAACTATGCAGCACACAATAAAAAGTGCTATATATAAACTGCTAAAAACAATAATCAGTATAAATAAGCCAAAAAAGGATACTTGTATATCTTAGATCAGAGTTGTAGTCAATGCCCCTCGTCCACTCTGCTCAGTGTGTATAGACAGAAATCCTCTCAAAGTTTGGGCTTAAGTACCAGACGATACAACCTCAGAAAATTTTTTTTTTTTAAAAAGCACAAAAGAACCACCCAAAAAAAAAC
>NC_056737.1:1427875569-1427913450 GCF_019279795.1 Protopterus annectens
TTTTCAATTTTGCTGAAACCACGACCTGATTATCTAAAAACTGCTGTACTCACTGCAGAAACATCTCTGATTATCTAAACACTGTTACATTCAGTGCTGAAACCACTACCTGATTATCTAAAAACTGCTGTACTCACTGCAGAAACATCTCTCTGATTATCTAAACACTGTTACATTCAGTGCTGAAACCACTACCTGATTATCTAAAAAACTGCTGTACTCACTGCAGAAACATCTCTCTGATTATCTAAACACTGTTACATTCAGTGCTGAAACCACTACCTGATTATTTAAAAACTGCTGTACTCACTGCAGAAACATCTCTCTGATTATCTAAACACTGTTACATTCAGTGCTGAAACCACTACCTGATTATCTGAAAACTGCTGTACTCACTGCAGAAACATCTCTCTGATTATATAAACACTGTTACATTCAGTGCTGAAACCACTACCTGATTACCTAAAACCTGCTGTACTCACTGCAGAAACATCTCTCTGATTATATAAACACTGTTACATTCAGTGCTGAAACCACTACCTGATTATCTAAAACTGCTGTACTCACTGCAGAAACATCTCTCTGATTATCTAAACACTGTTACATTCAGTGCTGAAACCACTACCTGATTATCTAAAAACTGCTGTACTCACTGCAGAAACATCTCTCTGATTATCTAAACACTGTTACATTCAGTGCTGAAACCACTACCTGATTATCTAAAAACTGCTGTACTCACTGCAGAAACATCTCTCTGATTATATAAACACTGTTACATTCAGTGCTGAAACCACTACCTGATTATCTAAAAACTGCTGTACTCACTGCAGAAACATCTCTCTGATTATCTAAACACTGTTACATTCAGTGCTGAAACCACTACCTGATTATCTAAAAACTGCTGTACTCACTGCAGAAACATCTCTCTGATTATCTAAACACTGTTACATTCAGTGCTGAAACCACTACCTGATTATCTAAAACTGCTGTACTCACTGCAGAAACATCTCTCTGATTATCTAAACACTGTTACATTCAGTGCTGAAACCACTACCTGATTATCTAAAAACTGCTGTACTCACTGCAGAAACATCTCTCTGATTATCTAAACACTGTTACATTCAGTGCTGAAACCACTACCTGATTATCTAAAACTGCTGTACTCACTGCAGAAACATCTCTGATTATCTAAACACTGTTACATTCAGTGCTGAAACCACTACCTGATTATCTAAAAACTGCTGTACTCACTGCAGAAACATCTCTCTGATTATCTAAACACTGTTACATTCAGTGCTGAAACCACTACCTGATTATTTAAAAACTGCTGTACTCACTGCAGAAAAATCTCTCTGATTATCTAAACACTGTTACATTCAGTTCTGAAACCACTACCTGATTATCTAAAAACTGCTGTACTCACAGCAGAAACATCTCTCTGATTATATAAACACTGTTACATTCAGTGCTGAAACCACTACCTGGTTATCTAAAAACTGCTGTACTCACTGCAGAAACATCTCTCTGATTATCTAAACACTGTTACATTCAGTGCTGAAACCACTACCTGATTATCTAAAAACTGCTGTACTCACTGCAGAAACATCTCTCTGATTATCTAAACACTGTTACATTCAGTGCTGAAACCACTACCTGATTATCTAAAACTGCTGTACTCACTGCAGAAACATCTCTCTGATTATCTAAACACTGTTACATTCAGTGCTGAAACCACTACCTGATTATCTAAAAACTGCTGTACTCACTGCAGAAACATCTCTCTGATTATCTAAACACTGTTACATTCAGTGCTGAAACCACTACCTGATTATCTAAAAACTGCTGTACTCACTGCAGAAACATCTCTCTGATTATCTAAACACTGTTACATTCAGTGCTGAAACCACTACCTGATTATCTAAAAACTGCTGTACTCACTGCAGAAACATCTCTCTGATTATCTAAACACTGTTACATTCAGTGCTGAAACCACCACCTGATTATCTAAAACTGCTGTACTCACTGCAGAAACATCTCTCTGATTATCTAAACACTGTTACATTCAGTGCTGAAACCACTACCTGGTTATCTAAAAACTGCTGTACTCACTGCAGAAACATCTCTCTGATTATCTAAACACTGTTACATCCAGTGCTGAAACCACTACCTGATTGTCTAAAAACTGCTGTACTCACTGCAGAAACATCTCTCTGATTATCTAAACACTGTTACATTCAGTGCTGAAACCACTACCTGATTATCTAAAAACTGCTGTACTCACTGCAGAAACATCTCTCTGATTATCTAAACACTGTTACATTCAGTGCTGAAACCACTACCTGATTATCTAAAAACTGCTGTACTCACTGCAGAAACATCTCTCTGATTATCTAAACACTGTTACATTCAGTGCTGAAACCACTACCTGATTATCTAAAACTGCTGTACTCACTGCAGAAACATCTCTCTGATTATCTAAACACTGTTACATTCAGTGCTGAAACCACTACCTGATTATCTAAAACTGCTGTACTCACTGCAGAAACATCTCTCTGATTATCTAAACACTGTTACATTCAGTGCTGAAACCACTACCTGATTATCTAAAAACTGCTGTACTCACTGCAGAAACATCTCTCTGATTATCTAAACACTGTTACATTCAGTGCTGAAACCACTACCTGATTATCTAAAAAAACTGCTGTACTCACTGCAGAAACATCTCTCTGATTATCTAAACACTGTTACATTCAGTGCTGAAACCACTACCTGATTATCTAAAACTGCTGTACTCACTGCAGAAACATCTCTCTGATTATCTAAACACTGTTACATTCAGTGCTGAAACCACTACCTGATTAAAAACTGCTGTACTCACTGCAGAAACATCTCTCTGATTATCTAAACACTGTTACATTCAGTGCTGAAACCACTACCTGATTATCTAAAAAACTGCTGTACTCACTGCAGAAACATCTCTTTGATTATATAAACACTGTTACATTCAGTGCTGAAACCACAACCTGATTATCTAAAAACTGCTGTACTCACTGCAGAAACATCTCTCTGATTATCTAAACACTGTTACATTCAGTGCTGAAACCACTACCTGATTATCTAAAACTGCTGTACTCACTGCAGAAACATCTCTCTGATTATCTAAACACTGTTACATTCAGTGCTGAAACCACTACCTGATTATCTAAAAACTGCTGTACTCACTGCAGAAACATCTCTCTGATTATCTAAACACTGTTACATTCAGTGCTGAAACCACTACCTGATTATCTAAAAAACTGCTGTACTCACTGCAGAAACATCTCTCTGATTATCTAAACACTGTTACACTCAGTGCTGAAACCACTACCTGATTATCTAAAAACTGCTGTACTCACTGCAGAAACATCTCTCTGATTATCTAAGCACTGTTACATTTAGTGCTGAAACCACTACATGATTGTCTAAAAAACTGCTTTACTCAGTGCAGAAACATCTCTCTGATTATCTAAACACTGTTACATTCAGTGCTGAAACCACTACCTGATTATCTAAAAACTGCTGTACTCACTGCAGAAACATCTCTCTGATTATCTAAACACTGTTACATTCAGTGCTGAAACCACTACCTGATTATCTAAAACTGCTGTACTCACTGCAGAAACATCTCTCTGATTATCTAAACACTGTTACATTCAGTGCTGAAACCACTACCTGATTATCTAAAACTGCTGTACTCACTGCAGAAACATCTCTCTGATTATCTAAACACTGTTACATTCAGTGCTGAAACCACTACCTGATTATCTAAAACTGCTGTACTCACTGCAGAAACATCTCTCTGATTATCTAAACACTGTTACATTCAGTGCTGAAACCACTACCTGATTATCTAAAACTGCTGTACTCACTGCAGAAACATCTCTCTGATTATCTAAACACTGTTACATTCAGTGCTGAAACCACTACCTGATTATCTAAAACTGCTGTACTCACTGCAGAAACATCTCTGATTATCTAAACACTGTTACATTCAGTGCTGAAACCACTACCTGATTATCTAAAACTGCTGTACTCACTGCAGAAACATCTCTCTGATTATCTAAACACTGTTACATTCAGTGCTGAAACCACTACCTGATTATCTAAAACTGCTGTACTCACTGCAGAAACATCTCTCTGATTATCTAAACACTGTTACATTCAGTGCTGAAACCACTACCTGATTATCTAAAACTGCTGTACTCACTGCAGAAACATCTCTCTGATTATCTAAACACTGTTACATTCAGTGCTGAAACCACTACCTGATTATCTAAAACTGCTGTACTCACTGCAGAAACATCTCTCTGATTATCTAAACACTGTTACATTCAGTGCTGAAACCACTACCTGATTATCTAAAACTGCTGTACTCACTGCAGAAACATCTCTCTGATTATCTAAACACTGTTACATTCAGTGCTGAAACCACTACCTGATTATCTAAAACTGCTGTACTCACTGCAGAAACATCTCTCTGATTATCTAAACACTGTTACATTCAGTGCTGAAACCACTACCTGATTATCTAAAACTGCTGTACTCACTGCAGAAACATCTCTCTGATTATCTAAACACTGTTACATTCAGTGCTGAAACCACTACCTGATTATCTAAAAACTGCTGTACTCACTGCAGAAACATCTCTCTGATTATCTAAACACTGTTACATTCAGTGCTGAAACCACTACCTGATTATCTAAAAACTGCTGTACTCACTGCAGAAACATCTCTCTGATTATCTAAACACTGTTACATTCAGTGCTGAAACCACTACCTGATTATCTAAAACTGCTGTACTCACTGCAGAAACATCTCTCTGATTATCTAAACACTGTTACATTCAGTGCTGAAACCACTACCTGATTATCTAAAACTGCTGTACTCACTGCAGAAACATCTCTCTGATTATCTAAACACTGTTACATTCAGTGCTGAAACCACTACCTGATTATCTAAAAACTGCTGTACTCACTGCAGAAACATCTCTCTGATTATCTAAACACTGTTACATTCAGTGCTGAAACCACTACCTGATTATCTAAAAACTGCTGTACTCACTGCAGAAACATCTCTCTGATTATCTAAACACTGTTACATTCAGTGCTGAAACCACTACCAGATTATCTTAAAACTGCTGTACTCACTGCAGAAACATCTCTCTGATTATCTAAACACTGTTACATTCAGTGCTGAAACCACTACCTGATTATCTAAAAACTGCTGTACTCACTGCAGAAACATCTCTCTGATTATCTAAACACTGTTACATTCAGTGCTGAAACCACTACCTGATTATCTAAAACTGCTGTACTCACTGCAGAAACATCACTCTGATTATCTAAACACTGTTACATTCAGTGCTGAAACCACTACCTGATTATCTAAAACTGCTGTACTCACTGCAGAAACATCTCTCTGATTATCTAAACACTGTTACATTCAGTGCTGAAACCACTACCTGATTAAAAACTGCTGTACTCACTGCAGAAACATCTCTCTGATTATCTAAACACTGTTACATTCAGTGCTGAAACCACTACCTGATTATCTAAAACTGCTGTACTCACTGCAGAAACATCTCTCTGATTATCTAAACACTGTTACATTCAGTGCTGAAACCACTACCTGATTATCTAAAACTGCTGTACTCACTGCAGAAACATCTCTCTGATTATCTAAACACTGTTACATTCAGTGCTGAAACCACTACCTGATTATCTAAAACTGCTGTACTCACTGCAGAAACATCTCTCTGATTATCTAAACACTGTTACATTCAGTGCTGAAACCACAACCTGATTATCTAAAAACTGCTGTACTCACTGCAGAAACATCTCTCTGATTATCTAAACACTGTTACATTCAGTGCTGCAACCACTACCTGATTATCTAAAACTGCTGTACTCACTGCAGAAACATCTCTCTGATTATCTAAACACTGTTACATTCAGTGCTGAAACCACTACCTGATTATCTAAAACTGCTGTACTCACTGCAGAAACATCTCTCTGATTATCTAAACACTGTTACATTCAGTACTGAAACCACTACCTGATTATCTAACAACTGATGTACTCACTGAAGAAACTTCTCTCTGATTATCTAAACACTGTTACATTCAGTGCTGAAACCACTACCTGATTATCTAAAACTGCTGTACTCACTGCAGAAACATCTCTCTGATTATCTAAACACTGTTACATTCAGTGCTGAAACCACTACCTGATTATCTAAAAACTGCTGTACTCACTGCAGAAACATCTCTCTGATTATCTAAACACTGTTACATTCAGTGCTGAAACCACTACCTGATTATCTAAAAACTGCTGTACTCACTGCAGAAACATCTCTCTGATTATCTAAACACTGTTACATTCAGTGCTGAAACCACTACCTGATTATCTAAAAACTGCTGTACTCACTGCAGAAACATCTCTCTGATTATCTAAACACTGTTACATTCAGTGCTGAAACCACTACCTGATTATCTAAAACTGCTGTACTCACTGCAGAAACATCTCTCTGATTATCTAAACACTGTTACATTCAGTGCTGAAACCACTACCTGATTATCTAAAAACTGCTGTACTCACTGCAGAAACATCTCTCTGATTATCTAAACACTGTTACATTCAGTGCTGAAACCACTACCTGATTACCTAAAACTCCTGTACTCACTCCAGAAACATTTCTCTGATTACCTAAACACTGTTACATTCAGTGCTGAAACCACTACCTGATTATTTAAAAACTGCTGTACTCACTGCAGAAAAATCTCTCTGATTATCTAAACACTGTTACATTCAGTTCTGAAACCACTACCTGATTATCTAAAAACTGCTGTACTCACAGCAGAAACATCTCTCTGATTATATAAACACTGTTACATTCAGTGCTGAAACCACTACCTGGTTATCTAAAACTGCTGTACTCACTGCAGAAACATCTCTCTGATTATCTAAACACTGTTACAATCAGTGCTGAAACCACTACCTGATTATCTAAAACTGCTGTACTCACTGCAGAAACATCTCTCTGATTATCTAAACACTGTTACATTCAGTGCTGAAACCACTACCTGATTATCTAAAACTGCTGTACTCACTGCAGAAACATCTCTCTGATTATCTAAACACTGTTACATTCAGTGCTGAAACCACTACCTGATTATCTAAAACTGCTGTACTCACTGCAGAAACATCTCTCTGATTATCTAAACACTGTTACATTCAGTGCTGAAACCACTACCTGATTATCTAAAACTGCTGTACTCACTGCAGAAACATCTCTCTGATTATCTAAACACTGTTACATTCAGTGCTGAAACCACTACCTGATTATCTAAAAACTGCTGTACTCACTGCAGAAACATCTCTCTGATTATCTAAACAGTGTTACATTCAGTGCTGAAAGGACTACCTGATTATCTAAAACTGCTGTACTCACTGCAGAAACATCTCTCTGATTATCTAAACACTGTTACATTCAGTGCTGAAACCACTACCTGATTATCTAAAACTGCTGTACTCACTGCAGAAACATCTCTCTGATTATCTAAACACTGTTACATTCAGTGCTGAAACCACTACCTGATTATCTAAAACTGCTGTACTCACTGCAGAAACATCTCTCTGATTATCTAAACACTGTTACATTCAGTGCTGAAACCACTACCTGATTATCTAAAACTGCTGTACTCACTGCAGAAACATCTCTCTGATTATCTAAACACTGTTACATTCAGTGCTGAAACCACTACCTGATTATCTAAAACTGCTGTACTCACTGCAGAAACATCTCCCTGATTATCTAAACACTGTTACATTCAGTGCTGAAACCACTACCTGATTATCTAAAAACTGCTGTACTCACTGCAGAAACATCTCTCTGATTATCTAAACACTGTTACATTCAGTGCTGAAACCACGACCTGATTATCTAAAACTGCTGTACTCACTGCAGAAACATCTCTCTGATTATCTAAACACTGTTACATTCAGTGCTGAAACCACTACCTGATTATCTAAAACTGCTGTACTCACTGCAGAAACATCTCTCTGATTATCTAAACACTGTTACATTCAGTGCTGAAACCACTACCTGATTATCTAAAACTGCTGTACTCACTGCAGAAACATCTCTCTGATTATCTAAACACTGTTACATTCAGTGCTGAAACCACTACCTGGTTATCTAAAAACTGCTGTACTCACTGCAGAAACATATCTCTGATTATCTAAGCACTGTTACATTCAGTGCTGAAACCACTACCTGATTATCTAAAACTGCTGTACTCACTGCAGAAACATCTCTCTGATTATCTAAACACTGTTACATTCAGTGCTGAAACCACTACCTGATTATCTAAAACTGCTGTACTCACTGCAGAAACATCTCTCTGATTATCTAAACACTGTTACATTCAGTGCTGAAACCACTACCTGATTATCTAAAACTGCTGTACTCACTGCAGAAACATCTCTCTGATTATCTAAACACTGTTACATTCAGTGCTGAAACCACTACCTGATTATCTAAAAAACTGCTGTATTCACTGCAGAAACATCTCTCTGGTTGTCTAAACACTGTTACATTCAGTGCTGAAACCACTACCTGATTATCTAAAAAACTGCTGTACTCACTGCAGAAACATCTCTCTGATTATCTAAACACTGTTACATTCAGTGCTGAAACCACAACCTGATTATCTAAAAACTGCTGTACTCACTGCAGAAACATCTCTCTGATTATCTAAACACTGTTACATTCAGTGCTGAAACCACTACCTGATTATCTAAATACTGCTGTACTCACTGCAGAAACATCTCTCTGATTATCTAAACACTGTTACATTCAGTGCTGAAACCACTACCTGATTATCTAAATACTGCTGTACTCACTGCAGAAACATCTCTCTCATTATCTAAACACTGTTACATTCAGTGCTGAAACCACTACCTGATTATCTAAAACTGCTGTACTCACTGCAGAAACATCTCTCTGATTATCTAAACACTGTTACATTCAGTGCTGAAACCACTACCTGATTATCTAAAAACTGCTGTACTCACTGCAGAAACATCTCTCTGATTATCTAAACACTGTTACATTCAGTGCTGAAACCACTACCTGATTATCTAAAACTGCTGTACTCACTGCAGAAACATCTCTCTGATTATCTAAACACTGTTACATTCAGTGCTGAAACCACTACCTGATTATCTAAAACTGCTGTACTCACTGCAGAAACATCTCTCTGATTATCTAAACACTGTTACATTCAGTGCTGAAACCACTACCTGATTATCTAAAACTGCTGTACTCACTGCAGAAACATCTCTCTGATTATCTAAACACTGTTACATTCAGTGCTGAAACCACTACCTGATTATCTAAAACTGCTGTACTCACTGCAGAAACATCTCTCTGATTATCTAAACACTGTTACATTCAGTGCTGAAACCACTACCTGATTATCTAAAACTGCTGTACTCACTGCAGAAACATCTCTCTGATTATCTAAACACTGTTACATTCAGTGCTGAAACCACTACCTGATTATCTAAAACTGCTGTACTCACTGCAGAAACATCTCTCTGATTATCTAAACACTGTTACATTCAGTGCTGAAACCACTACCTGATTATCTAAAAACTGCTGTACTCACTGCAGAAACATCTCTCTGATTATCTAAACACTGTTACATTCAGTGCTGAAACCACTACCTGATTATCTAAAACTGCTGTACTCACTGCAGAAACATCTCTCTGATTATCTAAACACTGTTACATTCAGTGCTGAAACCACTACCTGATTATCTAAAAACTGCTGTACTCACTGCAGAAACATCTCTCTGATTATCTAAACACTGTTACATTCAGTACTGAAACCACTACCTGATTATCTAAAACTGCTGTACTCACTGCAGAAACATCTCTGATTATCTAAACACTGTTACATTCAGTGCTGAAACCACTACCTGATTATCTAAAACTGCTGTACTCACTGCAGAAACATCTCTCTGATTATCTAAACACTGTTACACTCAGTGCTGAAACCACTACCTGATTATCTAAAAACTGCTGTACTCACTGCAGAAACATCTCTCTGATTATCTAAACACTGTTACATTCAGTGCTGAAACCACTACCTGATTATCTAAAACTGCTGTACTCACTGCAGAAACATCTCTCTGATTATCTAAACACTGTTACATTCAGTGCTGAAACCACTACCTGATTATCTAAAACTGCTGTACTCACTGCAGAAACATCTCTCTGATTATCTAAACACTGTTACATTCAGTGCTGAAACCACTACCTGATTATCTAAAACTGCTGTACTCACTGCAGAAACATCTCTCTGATTATCTAAACACTGTTACATTCAGTGCTGAAACCACTACCTGATTATCTAAAAACTGCTGTACTCACTGCAGAAACATCTCTCTGATTATCTAAACACTGTTACATTCAGTGCTGAAACCACTACCTGATTATCTAAAACTGCTGTACTCACTGCAGAAACATCTCTCTGATTATCTAAACACTGTTACATTCAGTGCTGAAACCACTACCTGATTATCTAAAAACTGCTGTACTCACTGCAGAAACATCTCTCTGATTATCTAAACACTGTTACATTCAGTGCTGAAACCACTACCTGATTATCTAAAACTGCTGTACTCACTGCAGAAACATCTCTCTGATTATCTAAACACTGTTACATTCAGTGCTGAAACCACTACCTGATTATCTAAAAACTGCTGTACTCACTGCAGAAACATCTCTCTGATTATCTAAACACTGTTACATTCAGTGCTGAAACCACTACCTGATTATCTAAAACTGCTGTACTCACTGCAGAAACATCTCTCTGATTATCTAAACACTGTTACATTCAGTGCTGAAACCACTACCTGATTATCTAAAACTGCTGTACTCACTGCAGAAACATCTCTCTGATTATCTAAACACTGTTACATTCAGTGCTGAAACCACTACCTGATTATCTAAAACTGCTGTACTCACTGCAGAAACATCTCTCTGATTATCTAAACACTGTTACATTCAGTGCTGAAACCACTACCTGATTATCTAAAACTGCTGTACTCACTGCAGAAACATCTCTCTGATTATCTAAACACTGTTACATTCAGTGCTGAAACCACTACCTGATTATCTAAAAACTGCTGTACTCACTGCAGAAACATCTCTCTGATTATCTAAACACTGTTACATTCAGTGCTGAAACCACTACCTGATTATCTAAAACTGCTGTACTCACTGCAGAAACATCTCTCTGATTATCTAAACACTGTTACATTCAGTGCTGAAACCACTACCTGATTATCTAAAAACTGCTGTACTCACTGCAGAAACATCTCTCTGATTATCTAAACACTGTTACATTCAGTGCTGAAACCACTACCTGATTATCTAAAACTGCTGTACTCACTGCAGAAACATCTCTCTGATTATCTAAACACTGTTACATTCAGTGCTGAAACCACTACCTGATTATCTAAAACTGCTGTACTCACTGCAGAAACATCTCTCTGATTATCTAAACACTGTTACATTCAGTGCTGAAACCACTACCTGATTATCTAAAACTGCTGTACTCACTGCAGAAACATCTCTCTGATTATCTAAACACTGTTACATTCAGTGCTGAAACCACTACCTGATTATCTAAAACTGCTGTACTCACTGCAGAAACATCTCTCTGATTATCTAAACACTGTTACATTCAGTGCTGAAACCACTACCTGATTATCTAAAACTGCTGTACTCACTGCAGAAACATCTCTCTGATTATCTAAACACTGTTACATTCAGTGCTGAAACCACTACCTGATTATCTAAAACTGCTGTACTCACTGCAGAAACATCTCTCTGATTATCTAAACACTGTTACATTCAGTGCTGAAACCACTACCTGATTATCTAAAAACTGCTGTACTCACTGCAGAAACATCTCTCTGATTATCTAAACACTGTTACATTCAGTGCTGAAACCACTACCTGATTATCTAAAACTGCTGTACTCACTGCAGAAACATCTCTCTGATTATCTAAACACTGTTACATTCAGTGCTGAAACCACTACCTGATTATCTAAAACTGCTGTACTCACTGCAGAAACATCTCTCTGATTATCTAAACACTGTTACATTCAGTGCTGAAACCACTACCTGATTATCTAAAACTGCTGTACTCACTGCAGAAACATCTCTCTGATTATCTAAACACTGTTACATTCAGTGCTGAAACCACTACCTGATTATCTAAAACTGCTGTACTCACTGCAGAAACATCTCTCTGATTATCTAAACACTGTTACATTCAGTGCTGAAACCACTACCTGATTATCTAAAACTGCTGTACTCACTGCAGAAACATCTCTCTGATTATCTAAACACTGTTACATTCAGTGCTGAAACCACTACCTGATTATCTAAAAACTGCTGTACTCACTGCAGAAACATCTCTCTGATTATCTAAACACTGTTACATTCAGTGCTGAAACCACTACCTGATTATCTAAAAACTGCTGTACTCACTGCAGAAACATCTCTCTGATTATCTAAACACTGTTACATTCAGTGCTGAAACCACTACCTGATTATCTAAAAACTGCTGTACTCACTGCAGAAACATCTCTCTGATTATCTAAACACTGTTACATTCAGTGCTGAAACCACTACCTGATTATCTAAAACTGCTGTACTCACTGCAGAAACATCTCTCTGATTATCTAAACACTGTTACATTCAGTGCTGAAACCACTACCTGATTATCTAAAAACTGCTGTACTCACTGCAGAAACATCTCTCTGATTATCTAAACACTGTTACATTCAGTGCTGAAACCACTACCTGATTATCTAAAACTGTTGTACTCACTGCAGAAACATCTCTCTGATTATCTAAACACTGTTACATTCAGTGCTGAAACCACTACCTGATTATCTAAAAACTGCTGTACTCACTGCAGAAACATCTCTCTGATTATCTAAACACTGTTACATTCAGTGCTGAAACCACTACCTGATTATCTAAAAACTGCTGTACTCACTGCAGAAACATCTCTCTGATTATCTAAACACTGTTACATTCAGTGCTGAAACCACTACCTGATTATCTAAAAACTGCTGTACTCACTGCAGAAACATCTCTCTGATTATCTAAACACTGTTACATTCAGTGCTGAAACCACTACCTGATTATCTAAAACTGCTGTACTCACTGCAGAAACATCTCTCTGATTATCTAAACACTGTTACATTCAGTGCTGAAACCACTACCTGATTATCTAAAACTGCTGTACTCACTGCAGAAACATCTCTCTGATTATCTAAACACTGTTACATTCAGTGCTGAAACCACTACCTGATTATCTAAAACTGCTTTACTCACTGCAGAAACATCTCTCTGATTATCTAAACACTGTTACATTCAGTGCTGAAACCACTACCTGATTATCTAAAAACTGCTGTACTCACTGCAGAAACATCTCTCTGATTATCTAAACACTGTTACATTCAGTGCTGAAACCACTACCTGATTATCTAAAAACTGCTGTACTCACTGCAGAAACATCTCTCTGATTATCTAAACACTGTTACATTCAGTGCTGAAACCACTACCTGATTATCTAAAACTGCTGTACTCGCTGCAGAAACATCTCTCTGGTTATCTAAACACTGTTACATTCAGTGCTGAAACCACTACCTGATTATCTAAAAACTGCTGTACTCACTGCAGAAACATCTCTCTGATTATCTAAACACTGTTACATTCAGTGCTGAAACCACTACCTGATTATCTAAAACTGCTGTACTCACTGCAGAAACATCTCTCTGATTATCTAAACACTGTTACATTCAGTGCTGAAACCACTACCTGATTATCTAAAACTGCTGTACTCACTGCAGAAACATCTCTCTGATTATCTAAACACTGTTACATTCAGTGCTGAAACCACTACCTGATTATCTAAAACTGCTGTACTCACTGCAGAAACATCTCTCTGATTATCTAAACACTGTTACATTCAGTGCTGAAACCACTACCTGATTATCTAAAACTGCTGTACTCACTGCAGAAACATCTCTCTGATTATCTAAACACTGTTACATTCAGTGCTGAAACCACTACCTGATTATCTAAAACTGCTGTACTCACTGCAGAAACATCTCTCTGATTATCTAAACACTGTTACATTCAGTGCTGAAACCACTACCTGATTATGTAAAACTGCTGTACTCACTGCAGAAACATCTCTCTGATTATCTAAACACTGTTACATTCAGTGCTGAAACCACTACCTGATTATCTAAAACTGCTGTACTCACTGCAGAAACATCTCTCTGATTATCTAAACACTGTTACATTCAGTGCTGAAACCACTACCTGATTATCTAAAACTGCTGTACTCACTGCAGAAACATCTCTCTGATTATCTAAACACTGTTACATTCAGTGCTGAAACCACTACCTGATTATCTAAAACTGCTGTACTCACTGCAGAAACATCTCTCTGATTATCTAAACACTGTTACATTCAGTGCTGAAACCACTACCTGATTATCTAAAACTGCTGTACTCACTGCAGAAACATCTCTCTGATTATCTAAACACTGTTACATTCAGTGCTGAGACCACTACCTGTTTATCTAAAACTGCTGTACTCACTGCAGAAACATCTCTCTGATTATCTAACCACTGTTACATCCAGTGCTGAAACCACTACCTGATTATCTAAAAACTGCTGTACTCAGTGCAGAAACATCTCTCTGATTATCTAAACACTGTTACATTCAGTGCTGAAACCACTACCTGATTATCTAAAACTGCTGTACTCACTGCAGAAACATCTCTCTGATTATCTAAACACTGTTACATTCAGTGCTGAAACCACTACCTGATTATCTAAAAACTGCTGTACTCACTGCAGAAACATCTCTCTGATTATCTAAACACTGTTACATTCAGTGCTGAAACCACTACCAGATTATCTAAAACTGCTGTACTCACTGCAGAAACATCTCTCTGATTATCTAAACACTGTTACATTCAGTGCTGAAACCACTACCTGATTATCTAAAAACTGCTGTACTCACTGCAGAAACATCTCTCTGATTATCTAAACACTGTTACATTCAGTGCTGATACCACTACCTGATTATCTAAAACTGCTGTACTCACTGCAGAAACATCTCTCTGATTATCTAAACACTGTTACATTCAGTGCTGAAACCACTACCTGATTATCTAAAACTGCTGTACTCACTGCAGAAACATCTCTCTGATTATCTAAACACTGTTACATTCAGTGCTGAAACCACTACCTGATTATCTAAAAACTGCTGTACTCACTGCAGAAACATCTCTCTGATTATCTAAACACTGTTACATTCAGTGCTGAAACCACTACCTGATTATCTAAAACTGCTGTACTCACTGCAGAAACATCTCTCTGATTATCTAAACACTGTTACATTCAGTGCTGAAACCACTACCTGATTATCTAAAACTGCTGTACTCACTGCAGAAACATCTCTCTGATTATCTAAACACTGTTACATTCAGTGCTGAAACCACTACCTGATTATCTAAAACTGCTGTACTCACTGCAGAATCATCTCTCTGATTATCTAAGCACTGTTACATTCAGTGCTGAAACCACTACCTGATTATCTAAAACTGCTGTACTCACTGCAGAAACATCTCTCTGGTTGTCTAAACACTGTTACATTCAGTGCTGAAACCACTACCTGATTATCTAAAAAACTGCTGTACTCACTGCAGAAACATCTCTCTGATTATATAAACAGTGTTACATTCAGTGCTGAAACCACTACCTGATTATCTAAAAACTGCTGTACTCACTGCAGAAACATCTCTCTCATTATCTAAACACTGTTACATTCAGTGCTGAAACCACTACCTGATTATCTAAAACCTGCTGTACTCACTGCAGCAACATCTCTCTCATTATCTAAACACTGTTACATTCAGTGCTGAAACCACTACCTGATTATCTAAAAAACTGCTGTACTCACTGCAGAAACATCTCTCTGATTATCTAAACACTGTTACATTCAGTGCTGAAACCACTACCTGATTATCTAAAAACTGCTGTACTCACTGCAGAAACATCTCTCTGATTATCTAAACACTGTTACATTCAGTGCTGAAACCACTACCTGATTATCTAAAACTGCTGTACTCACTGCAGAAACATCTCTCTGATTATCTAAACACTGTTACATTCAGTGCTGAAACCACTACCTGATTATCTAAAAACTGCTGTTCTCACTGCAGAAACATCTCTCTGATTATCTAAACACTGTTACATCCAGTGCTGAAACCACTACCTGATTATCTAAAAACTGCTGTACTCACTGCAGAAACATCTCTCTGATTATCTAAACAATGTTACATTCAGTGCTGAAACCACTACCTGATTATCTAAAACTGCTTTACTCACTGCAGAAACATCTCTCTGATTATCTAAACACTGTTACATTCAGTGCTGAAACCACTACCTGATTATCTAAAAAACTGCTTTACTCACTGCAGAAACATCTCTCTGATTATCTAAACACTGTTACATTCAGTGCTGAAACCACTACCTGATTATCTAAAACTGCTGTACTCACTGCAGAAACATCTCTCTGATTATCTAAACACTGTTACATTCAGTGCTGAAACCACTACCTGATTATCTAAAACTGCTGTACTCACTGCAGAAACATCTCTCTGATTATCTAAACACTGTTACATTCAGTGCTGAAACCACTACCTGATTATCTAAAACTGCTGTACTCACTGCAGAAACATCTCTCTGATTATCTAAACACTGTTACATTCAGTGCTGAAACCACTACCTGATTATCTAAAACTGCTGTACTCACTGCAGAAACATCTCTCTGATTATCTAAACACTGTTACATTCAGTGCTGAAACCACTACCTGATTATCTAAAACTGCTGTACTCACTGCAGAAACATCTCTCTGATTATCTAAACACTGTTACATTCAGTGCTGAAACCACTACCTGATTATCTAAAACTGCTGTACTCACTGCAGAAACATCTCTGATTATCTAAACACTGTTACATTCAGTGCTGAAACCACTACCTGATTATCTAAAAACTGCTGTACTCACTGCAGAAACATCTCTCTGATTATCTAAACACTGTTACATTCAGTGCTGAAACCACTACCTGATTATCTAAAAACTGCTGTACTCACTGCAGAAACATCTCTCTGATTATCTAAACACTGTTACATTCAGTGCTGAAACCACTACCTGATTATCTAAAAACTGCTGTACTCACTGCAGAAACATCTCTCTGATTATCTAAACACTGTTACATTCAGTGCTGAAAACACTACCAGATTATCTAAAATCTGCTTTTCTCACTGCAGAAACATCTATCTGATTATCTAAACACTGTTACATTCAGTGCTGAAACCACTACCTGATTATCTAAAACTGCTGTACTCACTGCAGAAACATCTCTCTGATTATCTAAACACTGTTACATTCAGTGCTGAAACCACTACCTGATTATCTAAAACTGCTGTACTCACTGCAGAAACATCTCTCTGATTATCTAAACACTGTTACATTCAGTGCTGAAACCACTACCTGATTATCTAAAACTGCTGTACTCACTGCAGAAACATCTCTCTGATTATCTAAACACTGTTACATTCAGTGCTGAAACCACTACCTGATTATCTAAAAACTGCTGTACTCACTGCAGAAACATCTCTCTGATTATCTAAACACTGTTACATTCAGTGCTGAAACCACTACCTGATTATCTAAAACTGCTGTACTCACTGCAGAAACATCTCTCTGATTATCTAAACACTGTTACATTCAGTGCTGAAACCACTACCTGATTATCTAAAACTGCTGTACTCACTGCAGAAACATCTCTCTGATTATCTAAACACTGTTACATTCAGTGCTGAAACCACTACCTGATTATCTAAAACTGCTGTACTCACTGCAGAAACATCTCTCTGATTATCTAAACACTGTTACATTCAGTGCTGAAACCACTACCTGATTATCTAAAACTGCTGTACTCACTGCAGAAACATCTCTCTGATTATCTAAACACTGTTACATTCAGTGCTGAAACCACTACCTGATTATCTAAAAACTGCTGTACTCACTGCAGAAACATCTCTCTGATTATCTAAACACTGTTACATTCAGTGCTGAAACCACTACCTGATTATCTAAAACTGCTGTACTCACTGCAGAAACATCTCTCTGATTATCTAAACACTGTTACATTCAGTGCTGAAACCACTACCTGATTATCTAAAACTGCTGTACTCACTGCAGAAACATCTCTCTGATTATCTAAACACTGTTACATTCAGTGCTGAAACCACTACCTGATTATCTAAAACTGCTGTACTCACTGCAGAAACATCTCTCTGATTATCTAAACACTGTTACATTCAGTGCTGAAACCACTACCTGATTATCTAAAACTGCTGTACTCAGTGCAGAAACATCTCTCTGATTATCTAAACACTGTTACAATCAGTGCTGAAACCACGACCTGATTATCTAAAAACTGCTGTACTCACTGCAGAAACATCTCTCTGATTATCTAAACACTGTTACATTCAGTGCTGAAACCACTACCTGATTATCTAAAAACTGCTGTACTCACTGCAGAAACATCTCTCTGATTATCTAAACACTGTTACATTCAGTGCTGAAACCACTACCTGATTATCTAAAAACTGCTGTACTCACTGCAGAAACATCTCTCTGATTATCTAAACACTGTTACATTCAGTGCTGAAACCACTACCTGATTATCTAAAAACTGCTGTACTCACTGCAGAAACATCTCTCTGATTATCTAAACACTGTTACATTCAGTGCTGAAACCACTACCTGATTATCTAAAACTGCTGTACTCACTGCAGAAACATCTCTCTGATTATCTAAACACTGTTACATTCAGTGCTGAAACCACTACCTGATTATCTAAAACTGCTGTACTCACTGCAGAAACATCTCTCTGATTATCTAAACACTGTTACATTCAGTGCTGAAACCACTACCTGATTATCTAAAAACTGCTGTACTCACTGCAGAAACATCTCTCTGATTATCTAAACACTGTTACATTCAGTGCTGAAACCACTACCTGATTATCTAAAAACTGCTGTACTCACTGCAGAAACATCTCTCTGATTATCTAAACACTGTTACATTCAGTGCTGAAACCACTACCTGATTATCTAAAAACTGCTGTACTCACTGCAGAAACATCTCTCTGATTATCTAAACACTGTTACACTCAGTGCTGAAATCACTACCTGATTATCTAAAACTGCTGTACTCACTGCAGAAACATCTCTCTGATTATCTAAACACTGTTACATTCAGTGCTGAAACCACTACCTGATTATTTAAAACTGCTGTACTCACTGCAGAAACATCTCTCTGATTATCTAAACACTGTTACATTCAGTGCTGAAACCACTACCTGATTATCTAAAACTGCTGTACTCACTGCAGAAACATCTCTGATTATCTAAACACTGTTACATTCAGTGCTGAAACCACTACCTGATTATCTAAAACTGCTGTACTCACTGCAGAAACATCTCTCTGATTATCTAAACACTGTTACATTCAGTGCTGAAACCACTACCTGATTATTTAAAACTGCTGTACTCACTGCAGAAACATCTCTCTGATTATCTAAACACTGTTACATTCAGTGCTGAAACCACTACCTGATTATCTAAAACTGCTGTACTCACTGCAGAAACATCTCTCTGATTAACTAAACACTGTTACATTCAGTGCTGAAACCACTACCTGATTATCTAAAACTGCTGTACTCACTGCAGAAACATCTCTCTGATTATCTAAACACTGTTACATTCAGTGCTGAAACCACTACCTGATTATCTAAAACTGCTGTACTCACTGCAGAAACATCTCTCTGATTATCTAAACACTGTTACATTCAGTGCTGAAACCACTACCTGATTATCTAAAAACTGCTGTACTCACTGCAGAAACATCTCTCTGATTATCTAAACACTGTTACATTCAGTGCTGAAACCACTACCTGAGTATCTAAAACTGCTGTACTCACTGCAGAAACATCTCTCTGATTATCTAAACACTGTTACATTCAGTGCTGAAACCACTACCTGATTATCTAAAAACTGCTGTACTCACTGCAGAAACATCTCTCTGATTATCTAAACACTGTTACATTCAGTGCTGAAACCACTACCTGATTATCTAAAAACTGCTGTACTCACTGCAGAAACATCTCTCTGATTATCTAAACACTGTTACATTCAGTGCTGAAACCACTACCTGATTATCTAAAAACTGCTGTACTCACTGCAGAAACATCTCTCTGATTATCTAAACACTGTTACATTCAGTGCTGAAACCACTACCTGATTATCTAAAAACTGCTGTACTCACTGCAGAAACATCTCTCTGATTATCTAAACACTGTTACATTCAGTGCTGAAACCACTACCTGATTATCTAAAACTGCTGTACTCACTGCAGAAACATCTCTCTGATTATCTAAACACTGTTACATTCAGTGCTGAAACCACTACCTGATTATCTAAAACTGCTGTACTCACTGCAGAAACATCTCTCTGATTATCTAAACACTGTTACATTCAGTGCTGAAACCACTACCTGATTATCTAAAACTGCTGTACTCACTGCAGAAACATCTCTCTGATTATCTAAACACTGTTACATTCAGTGCTGAAACCACTACCTGATTATCTAAAAACTGCTGTACTCACTGCAGAAACATCTCTCTGCTTATCTAAACACTGCCACATTCAGTGCTGAAACCACCACCTGATTATCTAAAACTGCTGTACTCACTGCAGAAACATCTCTCTGATTATCTAAACACTGTTACATTCAGTGCTGAAACCACTACCTGATTATCTAAAACTGCTGTACTCACTGCAGAAACATCTCTCTGATTATCTAAACACTGTTACATTCAGTGCTGAAACCACTACCTGATAATATAAAGACAGCCGTACTCACTGCAGAAACATCTCTTTGATTATCTAAACACTGTTACATTCAGTGCTGAAACCACTACCTGATTATCTAAAAACTGCTGTACTCACTGCAGAAACATCTCTCTGATTATCTAAACACTGTTACATTCAGTGCTGAAACCACTACCTGATTATCTAAAACTGCTGTACTCACTGCAGAAACATCTCTCTGATTATCTAAACACTGTTACATTCAGTGCTGAAACCACTACCTGATTATCTAAAAACTGCTGTACTCACTGCAGAAACATCTCTCTGATTATCTAAACACTGTTACATTCAGTGCTGAAACCACTACCTGATCATCTAAAAAACTGCTGTACTCACTGCAGGAACATCTCTCCGATTATCTAAACACTGTTACATTCAGTGCTGAAACCACTACATGATTGTATAAAAACTGCTGTACTCACTGCTGAAACATCTCTCTGATTATCTAAACACTGTTACATTCAGTGCTGAAACCACTACCTGATTATCTAAAAACTGCTGTACTCACTGCAGAAACATCTCTCTGATTATCTAAACACTGTTACATTCAGTGCTGAAACCACTACCTGATTATCTAAAACTGCTGTACTCACTGCAGAAACATCTCTCTGATTATCTAAACACTGTTACATTCAGTGCTGAAACCACTACCTGATTATCTAAAAACTGCTGTACTCACTGCAGAAACATCTCTCTGATTATCTAAACACTGTTACATTCAGTGCTGAAACCACTACCTGATTATATAAAAACTGCTGTACTCACTGCAGAAACATCTCTCTGATTATCTAAACACTGTTACATTCAGTGCTGAAACCACAACCTGATTATATAAAAACCGCTGTACTCAATGCAGAAACATCTCTCTGATTATCTAAACACTGTTACATTCAGTGCTGAAACCACTACCTGATTATCTAAAACTGCTGTACTCACTGCAGAAACATCTCTCTGATTATCTAAACACTGTTACATTCAGTGCTGAAACCACTACCTGATTATCTAAAAACTGCTGTACTCACTGCAGAAACATCTCTCTGATTATGTAAACACTGTTACATTCAGTGCTGAAACCACTACCTGATTATGTAAAACTGCTGTACTCACTGCAGAAACATCTCTCTGATTATCTAAACACTGTTACATTCAGTGCTGAAACCACTACCTGATTATATAAAAACTGCTGTACTCAGTGCAGAAACATCTCTCTGATTATCTAAACCCTGTTACATTCAGTGCTGAAACCACTACCTGAATATTTAAAACTGCTGTACTCACTGCAGAAACATCTCTCTGATTATCTAAACACTGTTACATTCAGTGCTGAAACCACTACCTGATTATCTAAAAACTGCTGTACTCACTGCAGAAACATCTCTCTCATTATCTAAACACTGTTACATTCAGTGCTGAAACCACTACCTGATTATCTAAAAACTGCTGTACTCAGTACAGAAACATCTCTCTGATTATCTAAACACTGTTACATTCAGTGCTGAAACCACTACCTGATTATCTAAAAACTGCTGTACTCAGTACAGAAACATCTCTCTGATTAAATAAACACTGTTACATTCAGTGCTGAAACCACAACCTGATTATCTAAAAACTGCTGTACTCACTGCAGAAACATCTCTCTGATTATCTAAACACTGTTACATTCAGTGCTGAAACCACTACCTGATTATATAAAAACTGCTGTACTCACTGCAGAAACATCTCTCTCATTATCTAAACACTGTTACACTCAGTGCTGAAACCACAACCTGATTATCTAAAAACTGCTGTACTCACTGCAGAAACATCTCTCTGATTATCTAAACACTGTTACATTCAGTGCTGAAACCACCACCTGATTATCTAAAAACTGCTGTACTCACTGCAGAAACATCTCTCTGATTATCTAAACACTGTTACATTCAGTGCTGAAACCACTACCTGATTATCTAAAAAACTGCTGTACTCAGTTCAGAAACATCTCTCTGATTATCTAAACACTGTTACATTCAGTGCTGAAACCACTACCTGATTATATAAATACTGCTGTACTCAATGCAGAAACATCTCTCTGATTATCTAAACACTGTTACATTCAGTGCTGAAACCACTACCTGATTATCTAAAAACTGCTGTACTCACTGCAGAAACATCTCTCTGATTATTTAAACACTGTTACATTCAGTGCTGAAACCACTACCTGAGTATCTAAAAACTGCTTTACTCACTGCAGAAACATCTCTCTGATTATGTAAACACTGTTACATTCAGTGCTGAAACCACTACCTGATTATCTAAAAACTGCTGTACTCACTGCAGAAACATCTCTCTGATTATCTAAACACTGTTACATTCAGTGCTGAAACCACTACCTGATTATATAAAAACTGCTGTACTCAGTGCAGAAACATCTCTCTGATTATCTAAACCCTGTTACATTCAGTGCTGAAACCACTACCTGAATATTTAAAAACTGCTGTACTCACTGCAGAAACTTCTCTCTGATTATCTAAAGACTGTTACATTCAGTGCTGAAACCACTACCTGATTATCTAAAAACTGCTGTACTCACTGCAGAAACATCTCCTAATTATCTAAACACTGTTACATTCAGTGCTGAAACCACTACCTGATTATCTAAAAACTGTTGTACTCACTGCAGAAACATCTCTCTGATTATCTAAATGCTGTTAGATTCAGTGCTGAAATCACTACCTGGTTATCTATAAACTCCTGTACTCAGCACAGAAACATCTCTCGGATTATCTAAATATTGGTACTTTCAGTGCAGACTTTTCTCGTTGATTATTTTTGCTTTGGATAAACCATCATTCATACATACATACATACATACATATATATATTTATTTATTTTTATTTTACATTTGTTGACTGGGAAAGTCCGACTTGATATATGTCTATTTTCAGCGGAGGCCCAGGGAGAAAAGCTCCAAGTACACTAAAGAAATTTTATAGAAAAGCTCAAATTACAATAAAAAACTTTTGTAAACAAAAATTGAACAAAAGATTAAAAAAAAGAATTGCAGTAATAATAATCAGCTACACTCTAAATGCACTTAAAACAAAATCATTGCCAGTACAGTCATAATGACAAAAATAGGCATATTTAATAAACATATTCTTTGCCAGAACAGTGATGATGCAGAATATAAACACAGGTAGGGAGTTGTTTCCTGGTTTAACAAAAACTTGTTAAGAAAAAAAGTTTAAGAGAGAAAAAAAGAACCACGCCAGAGCTAAAAAGTGGTAAGCTGAAGGAGAATGGAGTCAGTCAGGATTAGAACATGGGCAAAGCCATTGCATTTTTAGGAAGATTTTCAGTTGTTTTTTGAAAAGTGGAGTGGATGACAGGGATGTTAGTTCTCTAGGAAGCTTGTTCCAAGTGTTTCCAATTGAGTTAGTAAACAGGCAGTCCACAGATTTGTTGTTGGATTTTTGGGAAGAGACAAGTAGTCTGTTGGCCGATCGTAGGGTTGACAGATTTTGATAGGGGCTAATAAAGTTTCTGAGTATAGGAGTATTTGAGGGATGATGCAGGATCCTGTGAATGAGTAAGAGTTGCTGAAAAAGAAACTGGTGTTGCAGTTCAAACCATCCAAGATGTTTGAGATTTTTGCAATGGTGGGTACGAAATTGGGCATCAGTGGCAAATCTGGCAATGTTATTGTAAGAAGTTGCCATCTTATTTATATTGCTTTTGGAGAGGTTTGTATAAATAGGGGAGGCATAGAGGAGATTAGAGGTTAGGTGAGTTTGGGCAATAGTAGCCCTGGCTGAAGGAGTAAGAAAGGATTTAATTCTGTACAGCACACTTATCCTGTTTTATTGGTTTTATTGTGAATAAACACAGGTTTTATTGGGACATTCCTGCTTTGTCTCTGTTTTTTCAACAGTGAACTTTGTATATATTAATAGTTTATGGTTCACCATATCAAATGCTTTGGAGAGGTCAATGAAGATGGCAAAGGAAAGTAGATTATTTTGATTTTTGTTTATACAGTCTGTAAACGATAAGAGAGCTGTGGTGGTGCTATGATATGGTCTAAAACCATGTTGACAGTCAACTAGAAGGTGATTTTGGAGGAGATGCTTAAGAAATTGGCGATGAATACTTCTCTCCATGATTTTTGCTATAGGGGAAAGTAGGGCTATTGGGTGGAAGTTTGCAAGTTCACTTGAGTTCCCGCCCTTGTGGAGAGGGATAATATGTGACACTTTCCAAATGTTAGGGATGGGACATTCACTTTAGGATCTGTTAATTAAGATGGAAATGGAGAAGGCAAGTAATTCAGCTGCTAGTTTCAGATATTCAGCTGGAAGGAGATCAGCTGATGGGGTGCAAGGTTTAAGTTTCAGAAGTAGTTTATGTATAAGAGATGTGGGAATGGGTTGTAGTTGTAATAGGGGTAGTGAATTTTTGTAACCAAGTGGGTTGGAGGTGGATACAGCTGGTAAAGAAGTAGCTAGAGATTGAGCAGTTTCAGAGAAAAATTTGTTTTAAGTGTTAGCAACTTGGGAGGAAGAAAGTTGAGTCAAGTTTGAGGGGGTATGTGTTTTAGAATGGCCAGGATGAAGTAGTTTGTTTATTCATGACCAGAATATTTGTGGGTTTTGATATTGGCTTTGTTGGAATTGTAGGTAATAGTTTTTTTTTGTCAAGGAATACGGCTTTCTTAGTGGCATTTCTCAGTTGTCTAAAGTTTAGGTGGTCAGTTGGATTTTTTTGTATGTCTCCATTTGGTCCATAGATTATTTCTAAGTCGCATTTTTAGCCTAGTCTCTTTTGTGAGCAAGGGAGCTGGTTTCTTCCTAATTCTGACCATACGAGAAGGGACATGGTGCTCTAAAATTTGTAAAAATGTATTGTTAAAATATGAGACAGCTTCCTCTAAAGGTAGGTGTTTTAGGGAGATCCAGGTGCAGGCTCTGAGCTCGGCTTGAAAATTAACAGGGTTTAGTTTTTTTTTTTTTTTTATTTCAGGTGATTTTGAAGTTTACTTCGTTAGGTATTGAGGTTTTTAGTTTAGTTATGAAGGTAGGAGAGTGGTCACTGATATTGTCTGGAAGTATGCCTGTTTTATAAAAATGGGGGTTTCTGTTAACTAGTATCCAGTCTAAAGTGGTTTATTACTAGGTTTGTGAGTTCTTTTAGGGTAGGTGATGGTTTTATGAAAGCGATGAAGGTTTATATGGTTAGAAGGATTCTCAGCAGAGCAACTTTTCCAGTCAATGTTGAGATCGCCAAGGAGTATGGTTTCTTGGGGGAAATTTGAGAAAAGCCAACAGAGGATGATTTCAACCGTAGTAATATTATTGCCTGTGGGTATGTAGGAGCAAATAATATAAGTGGCTTTATTATCATTAATTAAAAGTTTGGACATTAAGATCTCGGCATTGCCAGGTGAAGGAGGTGTAATATCTAGAGCGGAGAGATGCAGCTCAGATTTATATAATATAGCAGCCCCATCTCCTTTTTTTTGGAGCAGTCTGATCTAATTATTTTATAGCCTGGGGGGATAATATCATTGTCCTTAGTGGTTGGTTTAAGCCAGGTTTCAGTTAGGCAGAGGATATCAAAGGAGTGTAAGTCTGACAGGGCATGTAAGTGAGTAATTTTATTATTTACACTACGAATGTTTAGGTGGGCTAGGAGCAGAGAGCTTTTATATCTACACGCACACACACACACGCACATATATAATATATATACATATATATATATATATATATATATATATATATATATATATATATATATATATATATATATATATATATATATATATATATATATATATACTTTTAGTCACCTTCAGTATAAAATCTGCTTCTCATTTTTTTATGTTCCACAAAATATGCTTTCAGAAAACTCAAGCTCCTTTCAGCCACATTAACTGCAGTATGCTTGCTGAAAACTCAAGGCCCTTTCTTTAGATATTCTGGGTGATATTCAGAGACCTTAGAGCTGTAGCAGCACTGCTGCTTCAGTGTCATAGTCTAGCAGTTTTACACTGCTAAGCACCAACTCAGATGCACAAGAGCTGCATGGAGCATGACCTCATTAGTGACTCATGTATTGTCGGTCTATCATTTTATGGAACTCTAACAGGCATTTGTCAGTACATGTGTGTGTGTGTGTGTGTGTGTGTGTGTGTGTGTGTGTGTGTGTGTGTGTGTGTGTGTGTGTGTGTGTGTATGAGCTGACACACACTGCCTGTAGGTACTTACCTGCTGCAGTGGTAACAGTTGCATTTCTGCAATAGTCAACAATAGATGTACATCACAGAAAGGCAACGCTCATTATCTCTGCTTTACTAAGTAATAAGGAACAGCTTGTCTTTGAACTGTGCAGTTCCAGTTCTATGGAAAGGGATCAGGGAAACATACACGGCTAATGTATATTTGTCATACCTCACTGACTGATGCATTTGAGCCCAGATGTGCTGTAAGCCACTGAAGTATTACCCACCTGGTCCTCCATAGAGCCTCAGCACTACAGCTGTCTCTGAATTACAAGCATGTATCACGCTGTGTCTCTGAATAACCCCACTGGTGTTAGCGCTATTGCTTAAGCTCTAGTTTAACAACACTTACTCCATTTCAACTTATTTTACTCTCATTCAAGTTGAACTACCAAAATATATAACCTCAGCCTATACTTCTGTCTCAAAAAGCATTATTAACGTTGGCAATTTTTGAACCTAAATTTAGGCACTTCTTACACATTTAAAATTATTTGTATCCCTTTATCCTTTCTCTTACCCTGTCATTTTTTTACATTCTTCCCATTTCTTTCCAAGTATTATTTTTGTACACCTTGCTTTTCTTTCAATACAGATTTCCTGAGATGTTTTAAATAATGCAAAACTGAAAACTACTTTTTCTAAGATGTAGAGACATACACAGACATAAGTGCACATCTAGATATTAACATGGTGAAGTACTTATACGTTGATCTTAATAGGTAACGTAGAGTAAATGAGAGCTCAATATGTGGTTTTTGTTTGTTACAACGTAAGTAAAATGGTCAAGTTTACATTTTTGCATATTGACAAATCTTCCATGTTGTGTTCCTAATGATTTGATGATCAGTAAGATGAAACCTAAATATGGAAGTTTTTTTTGATCATCTCTATAAATAGCCTCTGCCAAATAGTGATTATATCCACTATGAAAAAAAATTTAAATCATGCACATGTAAGGAAGTAAAGAAATACATAAAAGGGCATTCAGATGTGTTACATTCTGACAAAGTGTATCATTAGTGCAAGCAACATGCTACAGATATACTGTAATAACTTTTCAACATACTAATGTATGTGTAACCCTGGGAGCAACAATGAAAGCTTTTTTGTAATTAGTTTATTTTATTAACAAATTACGACCCATTTGTCAACAGACACTTGAATTCAGCGGTGCATGGAATCTTTGGCATAATTAAATGAATTGCCTGACCAAACTCTTTCTGTCTTTGGGGATAGGAGAATGAATCCTAGGTCATGTACAATAAGTTGTTCATTTGGTCATGACTTGACCACTACTTTATGCTCATCAGTTATATATTTCATCCTGGATAATATATTATCACTTTCTGGTTATTAACTTTAATGTTCAATTCAGCCATTTAATCTGAATATTCACAATGTTGCATTAATAAGGCACATGTGTTTGGCAAGGAAAAAAATCAGCAAAATATTGATTTTTGTAGTGGACACTTACCACTTAGGATTAAAGGAACATGAGGACTTGTCTTCTTGATTCTGTATATACTGTTTTCATATATACACTCACATTGATAAAAGCCTTCAATCTCTCTTATAGCATTCTGAATGTCATAGTAAAACGCAGAGTCAATTGAGGGTCTTCTCATTTCTGTTATCTGTTGTGTATTTTTATGCAGTGCACACTGAAATACTTCGTAAGTACTACATTTAATTGTCACACTTGTCCCAGATCGAGTTTGTCCATGGATCATTACTTCAATTTGTGGCTTTTTCAAATTCCCTGCATATAAAACAAACACAAACATATCAAACGTGCTTAATAAATAACAGCTAAATCTTTCTGTTATAAGAGCACATTTCTGCCACTAAGAATGTTCTAGAGTTGTAATATGCTTCTTTAAAACATAGACTTTGTTACAGGAAGTCAATTCTTGTTAATTTTCTATACTAGATATAAAACAGGTTAAGCACAACAAGAGCAAACTTTGAAAACATACTGAATATTTCCTTACTACAGAATTGTGGCATAATTTGCATGAAGATTCCTGCAGAAAGGAGCAGTCCAAGGTTCAAAGCTAGGGGACAGAGAGTGAGCGTCTGTGTGAGAGAGAGAGAGAGTGCATTGTTACACACTAAAATGCACCTGAATCCAACTTTACTAATTACTACTATTTTAATGGGGGTGACGCCAGTTTTCACTAAAAGCTGGGGATTTTGGTAACTATCTGGTAACATGACTTGCTTAGTGTCAAACTTTGTGTGTCTTTGTTGTGTTATAATATTATGTTTATCTTACATTTGTGGACCCAGAATGTTTAAGTCGAAAGACCATGTTCATGGGGGTTTTAAAGAGAACAGATCCACTAGAAAAGTAACATCATAGACAGATAAATTAAGTAAAACATATGAACAATGAATCTAATCATATATATGTATATATTTATATATAAAGATATACAAGAAGACAGGAAACTCCAAAACATGTGCCATGATAGGTCAAACATCACACACACACACACACACACACACACACACACACACACACACACACACACACACACACAGAAAATCTAGACCCTAAATTAACTCTTACCCTCGCCCTAAACAGTCAAGATTGCACACTGTTTTTTTCGTATTGTTCATCAGTAATAGGGGCTTCAGAGGTAACCATTCATGGGTATAAGGTGAAACAGCAAGCAAACTATTCTTGTTTGTCAGAGAGGGTGGTGTATTGTGCCTTATGCAGTTTCTGTGCATGCTTTTATATAGGTAAAACTGACAGGAAGCTTAAGTCATGTATATATGAACATTTAAGAGATATTAAACTTAAAAAAGGGACAAATGCCCCGTCAAAACACTGTGCAGAATATGAAGGACATTGTTTTAAATTTATAGTATTGGGAACTTTACACAAAATGAAAGGGCTGGCGCATGTTTTTTACTATTAGAAAGGTGTGACCTGATCTGGTAGCTACCCTTGAATGCTACATGCTTGTCAGTTTTGAATGGGCAGGTTTCATTTAGTAGTATTTTAAAACTTAAAGCATTGGAGAGATGATTTACGTAACTATTTGAATATATATGGAAGTGCTGTTTTTAAAGATAAACCTGTGCATATATGTATATGTATATATTTTATTTTATGCAGAGTTGCTGTAAAATAACTATGACAATTTTAATCATGAATGGATTGGGGGCGTGTCTTAGTATGCTTTTGTAATGACTGACATCTTAAAGGGGTGTTTATAAAGCTGAAACTTTGATGCTGATGCTTTTATCTGATGAAGTCTCTTTTTGTATGAAACAGAAGCACTTATCATTTCTTTATGAATAGACAATTATTTGTACTTGCCAAGGTCGCCATGGGTTTGATCAGATATAACATCTGTATGGAAATACTAAGCTTGGTTTTTGAAGTCTGTTTCTAAAAGGAATGACTGAATTAAACTACTTTCTCTTCCTGCAGGCAGTTGGACTCTTCCATTTTGTGAACAGGTGTTATTGTTTTTGGTATTTTGTTTGTTCTACTTTTTTTCATTTATATTAACTTAACCTAACAAAATTCAGTGCTTGCAATTTCTTTTTCATTGAATCCTGATCACTGAAAGTTCTAACGCAATTAAAGTGCTATAAAATAAATTAAGAAGGGAATGATTTCACAGGGGATCCAGCCTCCCTGCAACCTACCCCTACTACTATTTATATTGATATAGATATAGATATAGATAAGAATCTAAATCTATATCTATGCATATGCTAACTCTGAGACAGCATGATACCAATGAAAAGGGAGAACTCCCCTCACCCCAGTATCCCATAATCCACAGCCACAGAGCTTAACTTGCTCTGTTTTTATTCTACGATCTCCTTTCCTTTAATGTGCTGAATTTGACATGCACGTTATTCAATGAAAATGCAAACCATAAATCTGACTTACATGTGTTAAGTGATAAGAGAAAGCCCCCAGCGAAGTGTGCATCCCTGTTTGCAAATAAACAAAAGTAGAAAGTTTTGAACCAGTTTGCTTTAAATATTTTATGCTGTTACACATATTCTTATTTTTTAGTTTAAGAAAGATTGAGTATCTAGGCTAGAGTATTGTCACTGTTTAATATGTAGATAAGTAGGTGAATACATTTGTAGTTAAGGTTAAAGTTTGTTCAGATCCTATCCAGTAGGCTTTTGTCCTGCTTTTTGATGATTTGCCTAAACACAATGGTAGATTACTTAGAGAAGTGACAGAAGTTAAAAAATGATCTGATACTTTAGGAGGCTTCTTTGTGTTGCCACAGATGTCATTTAACATGTGTGTGTCAATAGCATTGGACTCATTTTGTTGTGGGAATATTTTTGGTGAGGCAAGAACATTTATTTATTTTTTTTTTCTAAAATTGCAGTGGGTGCTTACATTGTGATGCTTGCATTAACATACATAATTGCATAATTTTTGGCTTGATTGATTTTAATGTGTATTGATTTTTTTTAAGTTTTCTTGACGTTTTCATACATGTTTCTCATGAATTCATCATCTGGGTCCATTTTCCATTCCATCCTGGCAGAATGCTTGCATTTTAATTAACCTGAAAATAGAGACATACCTACAAAAATAGGTGCATCATGTGCAGGAGTAAATCAGGCCTGAAAGTAGCAGCATTACCCCCCCTCCCCAAAAAAAAAAAGACAGATGTCTATTTGGACTATGTTTTTAAATGTGGTAATAGAGCTTACTATTACAATTTGAATTAAACAGTCCCTGGGATTCATGAAGCTTGGCGCAAGGCCGGCGTTAGGCTTGTGCCGACCGTGTGGCGTGAAGATGGTGCAGTAGTACCAAATGCATAGTAATGAAGACGTGCTGCCAACACAACCACGTGCACAGGAAAGGAGCGCGAGTGCATAGGGCGTGTCGAAGGGCCGCACGGAGGCGTGGAAATGGCAGCTGTTGATGTGCAACCTAAAATGCTTGCATATAACAAGTTGCAAGATAGTAACCACATCAGTGTCCCTGGATACTGAAACGTATCCAAAGCATGCAAGAAAGTACCTGCGAACACAAAGTGATGAAGCAAACAGAAATGCACGGTAGGGAATAACGGGTCCCTATCCTGCGGACAAATGACATGGAAGACCATGTGGCCATAGTCCAACGCAGTGTAGATAGCCATACCAAGTGGAAGTGAAATGCATCATATGTTAGCGATCCACCAGTAGGTACTTCCAGCCCAATGGTGAGGGTCACCAGCTGACCCATAATGTGAGGGAGGGTACACAGCTGGGCAGATGTGTCTATAACAAAATACATGAGAAATGTAGATATCTAGCGACCGTATGTCCGAATTATATCCCACAAGGCATGTAATAGTCACATACAAAAGGTATGTCCGTATTTCACATACCAAATGTGATAGGAAATAGAATAAGCATGTAAACAAAACAGAAGGAGCATACAAACAGCCACAACAATAAGGACACATGTAGGCTGAAAGGAACAGTATTATCTGTACCATCGACTAGGATTGCCACCTGTCCCACTTTGAGAGTGACAGTCCCTCTTTGGGCAGTTGTGTCCTGACAAAAACCTGTAACAATGGCAAATGTCCTGAGATTATAGGACAAAATTATTCCCTATACGTTATGTAATAGTTGCATTAAACAGGTTTTCTGTATCTAAATTACATAAATGTTATAAGAAACAGAATAAGCAACTGAACTGCTACAAGAATAAGCTTTTATATAGGCATAGTTCTATCCTGTGTACTGACTGTGGGTATGTGTCGGCCTGTAAAATGTGATGTGTGTACCAAAAATGTCCCACTTTGGCCAATTGAAAAGGTGGCAACCCTACCATCGACTGTGGGGAGGTGTTGTCCACTGCAGTCAGATATGTGTAAGGAATATATCCCATCCTGGACATAGGAAAAGGTGGCATCCTACTAATGAGTACAACAGGCCGCCAAAATCCGGAAGTCAGCGGTACAAGCCGAACTTGTCAGGATGTGTCACAGTCGAACGGGTAGTACCCGGGTTTACCAAACATGTAATGAAAGAGAAGTATGGGCGTGTACCTATGTGCGTGAGGTATAGCATGTGGAAAGCAAACATGGCAGGGTAGTCCACACAACCATACAGGTACCAGACACATGTAGGGTATTCAATGTGTTACTCTGGCCGTGTCATGGGCCAACAACCAAAGCACTGATGTATGGTGTGCGAGGCATCTGTGTGTGTGGGATGGATAGGTAATGGTACAATCCTCCAAGGCGATACTGTGTCGTATGCAGAATAGGTGAACTGGAGGTGTATGAGGGAGCAGCGGGTGAAGCTGAAAGAAACACTAACACATGTATAAACAGCTGCAATACAACCAGACAGGCCATACTGTAGAACACAATCCCACAAACAGATGAATATTAAAATGTGTGATACAAATGTATAGATATGTCACCGGCACATACCCACAGATTGGTCCTGAAGAAAACTGGCCATAACAAATGCAACACACCTGGATGGAACTGCCCATAACAAATGCAACACACCTGGATGCATAATGGACTACCCAGCATCCCCTCCACATCACACAACCCGCTCCCGTACCTGAACTTCCACCAAATCCAGACGTACTTGGCCTACTGGTGTGCTGCAGCCACAGCTACACATAGTGACCACTATGCATATGTAGTAGGTAGTGTCACCCTAGGCGGTTGCAGGATTGCACATGACCTCAGCACATTTTCGTAACTCCAAAATGATGTTCGGTATACCTCTTGTTGTGGATCGGTACAATTTTCGGATATCCCTCATGGGATACATAACCTGTGTAAACATTAGAATGGAAGACACAAAGTCCAGTCCTGTAGATATCTGGACAGAAGTTGGAATGTGCATTAGAGGTGTACGACACTGTCCAGCCCTAAGTGGTCATGCATAACCTACTACCCAGGATGAAACACTTGCATGTGTCCTGACACAAATAAACGGAAATATATTGCACACATTCGCATAGTGGCAAATGGTATAAGGGTGATGAAGGCACTGACGTAAACAGGATAACCCTGATCTACTGTGTGAGGGACACTTAATGTGTGTGTGTAGGTGTGACCAACCATACCAGTCAAACACTGAGAGCAAGATATCTGGACAAACCCGTGAATAAATGTATACCTGTCAACCTCTGAGAGCAAGATATCTGGACAAAGCCGTGAATAAAACTGGGACAAAGGCCCAAAAGTATGGACAATTTGTAAAGAAACTGAGAAAGTTGATAGAATAACAGTTTGTACATTGGCATTAATTCCTGAAGAGTATGAAGTCTGAAACTCAACTGTCTGTCATTATGTTCTGACTTCAGTCTTTAATGAGTAGCTACTGATTTGCCAGAAAACAACAGTGTATTACAAAGGTCCATACATATTTACAGTAACAAACCTTCACATTTGTTTACTGTACCACTGCATACCTGTAGTTAATTGATGTCCAAAATAATAATCCTCGTATGAATGCATACAGGAAATAGTCAAATGTGAATGGGAACACCCCTCACGGTGGATTATGTATTGTAACCACCCCCACCCATATTATGTATTGCCAACATAAAAAGCTGCTGACAGGTGCTGAAAGACCTGTGTCTGTAAACACAGGTAAACCTCTATAAAATGGACACATTCTGTCCATGTGCTTCGTCTGACATTTGAACTCGGTCAGGGCAGTTCCGTTCTCCAGGCGGACAAGCCTAAACCCAGATCACCACATGAACACCCTGACAATCAAAGACTTGTATGTGCCAGGACTATAAGCCTTGGAGTTCTGCATATCCTTGGAGTGATTAAATATGCAGCTTGGGTCCAAAGCAGTAGGGAATAGGGAATGTGCAATATGTAGTACCGCGTTTTTCCCAGCAGGATAATGGATGCCTGTGTTGTAAGTGAAGCGGTGAGGCATATGTTAATGTAGCTATGTACTATGGGTATGCATATAAATGAGTCAGAACACCAATAGTACAGTGGTTACAGCATCCGGCCAACGTGAATGCAGTCCCGGGTCAACTACGACTACAGCACATATGAATTAATGAATGCGTGTGTGCTGTAAAGCATTTAAATATGTAAAGGTGAACGTGTGTTTCGCATATGTCCGTTAACCAGATTACAGATATTGTACTGGTACCGTCACAATTAAGAAACCCCACGTAAGCACAAAGACTTAGTAAACATATGTAACCCACAATAAGGATATGCAAGTGCGCCTGCGCGCGTGTAATCCACTCACAGCATAGCAAATGAATGCTGTTTTGTACACGTTTATTTATATACCTATATATGGATACATATATTTGTGTATAGATATATATCCACAGACAAACTAAATAAATATATGAAATAAAGAATATACAGATATATATATATATATATATATATATATATATATATATATATATATATATTTACACACACACATGATTACATTAATCGATATATACATAACAAACATAGAAACATTTGTCCTTGTAGATATAACGCATATATATAAATAAGTTACGTCATAGCTATTATGGATAGACATACAGACATGCAAGAAAGGTAAATACACTGCTGCTTTCCAAACCATTGCCCGGAAAATACCAGTGTGCCAAATCTGCAAGTTCTACTTTTTAAACATGGATATAGGTGTCCTTTGCAGGACTCCAAAAAGTGGTCCTCTATAGGCATCGGCCAGTAATCATCGACGCAAAGGAAGTCACATCTGCAGCTACAATATAGCTGTACATGCAACAGTAGCTTGTGCAAGGGTAATAACACATGGGTTGACAGAATGCATGACATATGTCCTGATACGCGGAGAGTGGATAGTGCTTAGAAGTATCTTCATACTTTATTATCGCTCACATTAAATATGTCTTATGACTACTGTGGAGGGGTATCAGGTATGGGAATCATGGGTATGCAATAATGGGCCTAGGTTCACAGGTGTTGATTGGCACAGATTTATTAGGTCCACCCCATGGGAGTGATTAATATTCCTATGTGTGTATAGCACACGCCTATACCTTCCAAAAATGAAGAACCCATCTACTGGATATTGTGTAAACCATTGGGGAAGACGAGGGACTTATATCAGTGTCACGTAGTTTATTATCATGGACTATTACGCGCATTTTAATAAGATGGTAACCATACCTCTCAACCTTTCAGAATAAGACATCTGGACAAAGGCATATTTAAATAAGTACAAATAGGGACTATGTTAAATATTCCTCTGACAAAGTTAGAACGCTGACAGAATAATGGATAATTCATTAGTATGAATGTTTTGAGGGTTATTAGTTATAAACTACTAATGTCTGTCATTATTATCTAACCTCACAGTCCTTAATGGCTTGCCACTAATTTACCAGAAAGGCACAATATTATAAAAAAAGGAACAACATTATAAGTCTAAGTTCGGGACATTTACCCAAAATGTGTACAGTTGAGAGGTATGAAGGTAACCCTGTCCTAAATAAATGTACAGAACTAGTGATATCAGGTGGACAGGTGTGAAGAAAGACAGGATGACAAATGACAAAACATGTACAAGTCAAAAGCATGTACCTCGATAAATGTGAATGAATACTTATGCCCTGTGATAGTCAATGTGGAAGGTTAATAGTGTCCCTCAGGATGTTATGCAGTGTCCCAGATACAGTGTTCAGTCTCCCACACTTGCATGTGAGTTCTGCCACTGACGGAAAGTGCAAATACAGGCGAACACATAAGGTAGATGATAGCATAATATGTTTTGATTAGCACCTGTTGGATTTTGTGAGGAACACAACACTCTAGGTGGGTGTGTCCTGCAAAAGGAATGTAATGGCATCTGGCATGTGATTTCGTCTTGTGTGTAGTGGTGTAATAAAATGATATATCTTGTATCAGAAACAGATACATGTTATAGGAAACAGTATTATTGACTATACTACTACAAAAAAAATCTGGAGGTATGAAAAGCGCTGAAGTAGTCAGTTTAGTATTGACCGCAGGTATATGTTGACATGTCAAATGCCACAGCTGTATATATAGTACCTATAGGGCTGTCACCATTAGAAATGATGAAAGTGGGAGCTGCTTTGTAGAAATGTCAGACGTAGCAGGTCAAAACATACCTACAGCCATGCATACTCCACAAATAGACATATTAGCCCACAGCAAAGCTTAGGCCAGGGGTCATTGAGCCTTGGCCGGCGTGTACGAGCAGAGGAAGAGTAGAGCAAGGCAAGATGTCTGCCGAGCTATTCAGCAATATCCTGTAGTGGCGTGTAAGACAGCCCCTAATCCGAACGTTGCACAAACAATGTTAGGATATGCAAATTACCCCATTTGTAGGTGAAAGCTATGCAAATGATGTAAATCTGCAATACATGAAACAGTAAGCTATTCGTGCAAGAGTAGAGTTTTGTGCAGAAATGTACTCGGATGTTAACCGAGTTACGTTCTACAAGTAGCTAAATGG